>NC_072737.1:159404200-159680434 GCF_026930045.1 Uloborus diversus | reverse complement strand
AAACGAAATTCTTGGTGCAGATTGTTGAACGATTTTTATACGATGTTTATGAATCATCTACTTCTGTATTTGGTAAGATTAAGGATTTTTTTCTCTTAAATAATTTCCCACCTTCGTGCCATAAGCTGCTCTTGTTATGTTGATTGCAGTTGTAGCCAAGTAAATCTACCAATCGTACTTATAATGAAAAATATCAGAAATTACACGTAGTCATCTTCTTTCGCATTTAATTATGGTGCAGTTCATTTCGTTAATTAAATATGGATGATTAAGCTCGAGATAGAGAGAAGGAGAAGGGTCGGTACATTGAAAAGCAAGTGATGCATTCCATGTGTTCGAATAGAGATTTATTTCATTCCATTCTTGGTTAAAGAGAACCGTATTGTTACAAGTTCAGTAAGGATGATAAAAAAAGAAATAGGTAAATACTTGTGCGGTAAAAATTGATTAATCGATGAAGCAATGTTTTAAGTGAGATAATTCAAACTCCTGCTTATAGGCTTAATTAAAGGAGTTAAGTAAATAACGTTTAGCATTTGCATTGGAATAAAGATATTATAAATTACGAAAATGATCTAGAGTTGAAAATATACGTTCTGAAAACTAATTTCAGTACAAACAGTTTCGGAATAGTTTTCTTGTTTTACCACATTAGGAAATACGATACATAAATATTACAATTTTTAACTCACCGAATTAATTATGAACTTCAAGGTAAACTTGCGACTGTGGTGACTTCAGGGATTAAGTATAATTGGATAAATGGAAACAATAATAGTAAATTGTGTTAATTTAACTGTTGGTTTAAATAATGTTGCGATATGTGTATGTTTAGTTAAAATGAAACAGAAAATATCGGAAAGCAAATTAAGCTTAAAATTAATAAATAAATAAATTATAGTTAACAGTAACAGAGTTAAAGTATATAAACTTAAAATGAATAATTCCTATGTACTAACTTTGATTACTAGCCTTCAGTTATTGTTTTATGAATCCTATGTACTTTTTATAAATCCCAATTTCAGAATGAATCCTATGTACTAACTTTACTAGCTTTCAGTTACTTTTTTTATTTCTAAGCTACTTAAAAAATTTTATTCAAAAGTAAGTTTTTTGTTAGCTGTTAACTTTTGTTAGCAGTTATAGTCTTTACTAATAATAAAGCTGAAAGTCCCTCTGTCTGTCAGGATCTCTGTGACGCGCATAGCGCCTAGACCGTTCGGCCGATTTTCATGAAATTTGGCACAAAGTTAGTTTGTAGCATGGGTGTGTGTACCTCGAAGCGATTTTTCAAAAATTCGATGTGATTCTTTTTCTTTTCCAATTTGAACAACAAAATTCTCATAAGATGGACGAGTAAATTACGAAATTATCTTTACGTATAGCCGTATTATGGGCACAAGCCAATTGGCGAGAAAATTCACCGTACATTATTTGTAAATATACAGGCGAACCAAAAGACCTTTTAATTTTCTATTACGGGCAAAGCCGTGCGGGAACCACTATATATATATAGTTAACAGTAATAGTTGTAAATTATATAAACTTAAAATGAATGAATCCTATGTACTAACTTTGATTGCATGCCTTCAGTTATTTTTATATTTCTAAGCTACTTAAAATATTAATTCAAAATTAACTTAGCTATTATTTAAGACAATCCTCATATCTGTACTTCAGAGCTGGAAAGAGGTAAATCACATTGTGGTAGTTTTACAGGAGAGGGGAAAGGCCATTTTCTGGTGCATGCAAAGGATGAGACGCGTGCTCCTTTAACCCTGGTAAAAAATTAAAAAGGATATTTTAAAGATCAACGTCCACATGGATCGATGCTGGATAGGCTTCTACATACACTAATAAACAGAAAATCGCAATGTTTGGACTTAGTCCTTCTGAATCTGAGTTACATACAGGCCCGGGTCCAGGGGTAGGCGACTAGGGCGGCAAATTTTAGGGGCCGCAAATTTCGATGTTGATTTTTTTTTAAGTATGAATATCTCTTTTAGTGTCATAAGATTCACTGCTTCGATGCGAGAAAAAAAATAATAATTTAGGCTTATAGAGTGTGTATGGATATGCAAAGTATAGGTTGGAATTTAACTAGAAATTTAATTTAATTTTAGAGGCGGCAAATTGCGCGATTTAAAAGTCTTTTTAAAATATTAATATCTGTTTTAGTGTCATAAGATGCACTACTTTAAAATGTTAAATTGGATAATTTAAAGTGTGTACCAGCAATTGGATATGAAAAATACAGTTTGGAATTTAACTAGAAACTCGTAAAATTTTAAGCACTTTTCTAGTATTTCTATTTTATTAATATATTATTATTCTATGTTATTATTTTTATTATTATTATTCAATGGGGGGGGCGGCACTTGTCAATATCACCTTTTACTAGAGCCGGCCGTGGTTACATATCTATATAACCAAAATCACAGATCGAGTATTGCTCTGACGTCACCAACAATGAAACTCGCATACTCAAAACAATGAAACTCGAGACGGCATTATTTCACTGTTGCAACACTTAAAACTCAGTAATTTTATTTATAGTTAGATAATATTTTTTGGCATCTTGTGAGAAGCAGAGAAGCGATTGTTTTAGCAATGCAAAACTAGATCCAATAAGCAACTGCTTTGCTGGTCAGACTATGAATAAAAATAACTTGGAGGTCCGTTTTAAGTTCAAACCATTTTAGTTATGATGAATTTAATTTTTCCACTATAAAAGTTAAACATTTGTCTTTCAATGTTGTGTATCGATTTAAAAATGTCAAATTTTATGAGAAATCTTTTTAATTAAAGGAGCAATTCGCACCTGTCATACCATGACGGGTGATTTTCTAGTATTTAATAATAGCTATAGTTATTAAATATTATATAATAGCTAGTCACCTTAAAATCGATATGAAATTCACTTTCGTTTGCTAATTGGTTTCTTTTTTTTTTAGAAATTCCAAATGAAAATACATTTAAAAATATTTTTAGCATATAAACAATATGCTAACAGAAATATACGGTCAGAGACAGAGAAAAAACTAGAATAATACAAGATAAACAGAATAATTGCAAAGTTTTTTACACAAATAGCAATACACGTTTTAAAAATATAAAGTATTTTAATATTGCCATAGCTAGATAAGTGTTTTTATACATGTTTAGCCAAAATATAATTAAAAATATTTTTTAGCATATAAGCAATATGCTAACACAAATGTACGTTCAGAGGCAGAGGAAAAACTAGAATAATACAAGAACGCAAAACAGAGCAATTGAAGAGTTTTTTTTACATGAATAGTGTTAAACACGTTTTTAAAATACAGTGAAATCTGTGTATAACGGTACTGTCTGTAACGATAAACTGTCTATAACAATTTTTTTTTTGACCCCAGCAAAATGACAGAATGAATAATCACACTGTCTATAACGATAACCTGTCTATTACGATATTTTTTTAGGTTCCAACAGTATCGTTGTAGACAGGTTTTACTGTATAAATCATTGCAATATTGCCTTAGATAGATATGTCACTTAAACATGCTTAGATTTAACCGAGTTTTTAAAATTAAAGTAGTTTACGGATAAAGCTAATGCAAAAAGGTAGGGGCATTATAAAACAATGTTAAAAAAATCTAAAACGTGTAGATTTAATGTTTGTAGAACACTGAAAATTTATTTGAAACAGACTATCACAAAAAGATCTCGATTTTTAACTGTATTTTGCGTGTTATTATTTTTCTTTTCTATAAATATTTATTCCATTTTTTAAATTAAATCCTATATACAGAGAAGTTATTTCAAAATGTGATTTAAATTATATTTTTTTTAGTTCGAAATGCCTTTTCATTCAAAAGTTTCTTTCTTTTATAAATTCCGGTTTTTAAATTTCATTTGTTGCTGGTGCATTAAAGCTTGAAGAAAAAATTGAAATTTCCCGAAATAGAAGACTTATATCAAAACAAAAATCATGCAATTCCATTTCATATACAGCATTTTAAAAGTACTGGCCAATTGAAATTTGCCATTTGCTAGTAAACGAAGAGAAAAGCCAAAGAGCTAAATTATTCATTCATAAATATAATTTACATCACATTTTCAGCAAATTAATTTTCATGCTTCTGACGACGTGTTTATTTATTAAAGACGAATACGCTCAGAGGAGAGAGAGAGAGAGAGAATCTTTCAACGCTTCTTCCCTTTCTCCAGTTCTTTCTTTCTCTCTCTCGTGGTCCAAGCTCTTCCAAGAAGCCAGAACGGTTTATGCAAAATGCGCTGTAGATGACGAAGAACTGAAGGCTTTATTATTAAAATTGAAGCTACGAAAGGCCCCGACGCGATTGAAAATAAAATTGTTCCAGGCGGGAAAACATGTTTTGATGGAGTATTAACACACTTTCTTTGATAGAGGCGATGCTCGGAGGAAGGGAAAAATGTGACAAAAAATGCAGTAAAAGGGAGATTTTTTTCCCCTCCTACGTTCCAATTTCCTCGAAACAGATATTTCTATTCCTAAAAACGCTGGTGTGAAGGGAAAAAAAAAGAACGAATCCGCAAATTATTATTCTCGTGCGGCAGCATCCGTTCTCAACTATTCATTCTCAATATTTGGCTTTCTTTTTCCGTCTTTGTTGTGTTTGTTTGAAAGTGGTACAAGTCTGTTTTTCCCGTGTGGACTGTAGGAAAATGATGACTGTCAAAGTCGAAATGAACAACATATTCTTATGTGTCTTTTCTTTTCTTTTTTTTTTTTGATACAGAAATAACTCAAAACAACCCCGAGCAGGAATTAATGTAACCTGTAAACATTTCATTTATCTGGAGAAATATTAGTTTCTGCTTAATAATATTAATCGATATTAATAGAATAATATTCCTAATGATCATTACTGAACAGCCTACTTACCAGAAAAACATCCGATTGTGTTATAATGAAAAAAAAAATAGTAGCAATTAAAACAGGATAGCAAAACATGCTTGTGGATAAATAAATTGATTGCCCTCGTGTCCCCGTTATATAGATAGTTATAGAAATATAAGGTCTTAAACTCTGCCGAAAATTTTATCGCCAAGTCTTTGAATTTGGCGCTTTTCTTATTTGGCGGCAGAATTTAAGGCCTTATAACCAGATTAATGGGGAATGAGGGCAAATAATTTTTACGACAAAAAAGTTTCAATATGCCAGTTCGATAGCTGCCTACTTCATATTTTTTAATTAATTTTCTATTCGTGCTATTCCCTGGTTAGGACAACCTTGAACCTGTCGCAAGTCTCTTTTTCTCGTGTGGACTATGAGAAAATGATGAATGTCAAAGTCGAAATAAACAACAAATATTTAATTTTTCATTTCTTAAGGGTCTTTTATTTTAACAGAAAAAGCTTAAAACCTATTTCAGCTTGAATTAAGGCAGCGTATGTGTATTTTTATTTACATGGAAGTAGAATTTGTCTTTGAATATTAACCGATATTGTATTAAAAAATTAATCCTAGTTATTTTTAAACAAAGACTGATGTCATAAAATTTTGTGGAATTTTTAATTCATTTTTTCTTTTTTTTCTTTTTATTTTAAATACAGAAAAAGCTCTAAAACAATTTTACTTGAATTGCTAAAGCAAATATACATTTGATTTATGTGGGAAATCATTATTTTTCCTTAGAATAATAGTAATTGATAAAAAGTTCATTACATTTTGTGCAGCAATTGATACGTCTGTTAGCCTCTGTTGCCCATTAGCACCATATTTGAATTTCTATTTCATTGTAGCCTGAATATCAACATTAATTATCAGTTATGGAATTTTTTTTAGTTTCTCACGCCTAAATTAGAATTGTTTTTTAATTTATATATGCTGAGAAGTGGTGGTAGAGGGCAAAAAATGTATGCCTTGAAAACCAATGTCACTTTGAAGTTGACGGAATACATGTTGATGATTAATATGTAACACTCATTTTTTGCAACTTGGCTGAATTTCATTGTTAGCCGAGAACAAACATTAAAATAAAAATTAGAGAAAAAATGAATTATATTCATTTTAAGGCATATTGTTACAAATTTTGAAAACAGAAGTTAACTTTATGTTTTTATGTGTTAACTTGCTGGAGTCTTGCCTCAATTTGGCGTGTATTAGTTTTACTTTCTATCATACTTACTTTTTAAAACTTCACTTATTACTTGTTTTTTCTGCTTTGCAGCTTTTAAATGAGCTGATTTTCGGGCTCAAAAATTTTCCGAGCATGTACCTCGCATGTGCTTTGTAGCCCTTTAAAGTCTCGGGTATCGAACCCAAATCTCCGATTCCAAATCCGACGTCTCAGTCAGGTGCGGCCAAAGAATATACGATTAATTGTTTCAATCGCAGCAGCTACTTTCTGTAACCGAAGAGTATCTATTGATGTCTTTTTAACAGAAAATTTTAAGATATTAATACTGACTCCATAAAACAACAAAAAAAGAGCAAGGTTTCATGATGCGTTTGGAGATATTTCGCACCCTTGACCAAAATCTTCCATGACTTTTAACTACAGTGCAATTTCAATTAACTGCAGTGATCGGCACAGGACGACCTTTGGTAAATGGAAATTTGCGCATAAAAGAGGGATACTTAAAATGTTTGTTAAAACACCGTTGAAGTTTTTACTTCTTCATTGAAGCAGTTGCATGTTTGCAAAAAGCTACTAAATGCGATGTGTTGAATTACACTACTATATCTTTAAAAAAAATACGTTCATTAAAATTCACACTGACTGTAAAATGCAGTGTATATTAGATAAGTCTAAACTAATCAAAAACATGCTAATAAGTAATGCCATGTTCAGTCGGCTATGTCAGTTATGTGTTGTTAATGGTACAACTAATTTTATTTCTGTTCTTTTGTTTTGAATATATGTAAATGAAGAAATAATTGCTTTCTGTGACTGTACTTCTACATTCAAACGCTTTTGAAATAAGGCATAAAAGCATTAAAAAAAAAGATTCAGAGTGTTAAAGAAATTTACTCGTGAGCTTCGGAGGTAGCAGAGAATAGATAGATATGCATAAATACTTCAGGTTCTACATTATAAAAGGTTGATTACGGTGACCTTCAAGAGAAACTGTTTATTGTTTATTTAGCCAAAAATAAAATTTGACTTCAGTTAAACGAGGTTTCGTTTGAATGAGGTCTCGGTTAAACGAGTTTCGATTAATTGAGGTCCACTGTATTTTCGGCACTCGGCTTCTTTCACTCTCCATCTAGTTATTTAAAACTGTAAATTTTGTGTATTTTGCATGCAAAAAATAATGCTTGTCAGCAGTTCGAGGGAAATAAATCATTTTTCTAATATTAACAATACCTTAGGGTAGGCAACATAGCGCTTACACCGTCTCAAAGGGGAAAAAGATGTCTTTGCGTTCTTGGTTCAATAAGAAAACACAGCATTTACGTTAAATCGAAAATTTAAAATTAAGTTCGCTTTTGAAAAATTAAGTGGTAACTTATCTAATAACCTGTAAGTGATTCGTTTACCTTGTATTTTCCTTTTCATTTAACAAATTATGTTACAACTTTTCTAGATTAAGAAAATAATTCAATAAACTTGACAATTAGGACATTGCTCTTTTAAAACGGATTGATAATTTATGACAAGAGGTCAACGTGATGAATTAAGAACTGTTAATTTGTTACACAGGTGTTTAGTAAAATTTACTCGAACAGTTATTTTATTAGTAAGTTTATTTCAGTTCTTTTTACCACTTAGATTGATAATCGGATTTTAAATACCTGGAACATAAAACATTGAGTATGCAATGAACCAATTACTCTTAAACGTTTTTTAATGCTATAAATGTTTGATTCCAGAACAAATTTTTATTGTGAACACTGGAAACTCATATCCCTCGTTTTAAATTTAGATAGCAATCTCTCTGAAATATTAGTACACTATTTAAACTAACAGGGCATTGACACTCAGAGAAAGAGGAGTAATACATATTAATACTAAAAAATTGAAACCAAAACACATTAATATCTTAAGCACTTTTTATATTCCGAGATGCAATGGAAACACGCGCTATGTTTCTCTTCTGCGATATGGACTCCAGTAATTTTCTACCACAAATTTTTTTTTTTTTTATTTCCAATGGCTGGCAGGAAGAAAAGGTTGCAAAGAACAAAATAGCAAAAACAAACACAATACACAGAACAAGGAAAAATACAGAAACAATAGGGTGAAATATTTAGCTGCCGATACGCTCTCTTGCTTCCCAATAACGGTCACACAGGCTACGTCTGGAAAGCTGGGTGCAAGTGTGCAGGTGACGAATGTCCATTTCTTCGTTTGAACTCTACCACAAAATAAATACAAAGAAATGGGAGATGCATGTTAGAATGAAAAACTCAAGCAAAACAATTCTCCAATCTTGAAAAGGAAATGAAGCAGCAGAAGAAAACTTTCTTCCATCGATATGCACTCTCTGACAGATGTATATCCCCCCCCCAAAAAAAAGGAAACTGGAAACTCATGTAAATTGTTTTAAATTTAGATTTCAATCTCTCTGAAGTATTAGTAAACTATTTAAACTAGCAGGGCATTGACACTCAAAGAAAGTGGAGTAATACATATTAATACTAAAAAATTGAAACCGAAACACGTTAATATCTTAAGCGCTTTTCATATTCCGAGATGTAATGGAAACACGCGCTATGTTTCTCTTCTGCGATATGGACTCCAGTAATTTTCTACCACAAAATAAATGCAAAGAAATGGGAGATGCATGCAAGAATGAAAAACTCAAGCAAAAAAATTCCCCAATCTTGAAAAGGAAATGAAGCAGCAGAAGAAAACTTTCTTCCATCGATATGAACTCTCCGACAGATCTATACCCCTTTGCCACCGAACTCCCGGAGCGAAAAGTTCATATTTCGCAGCTAGAAGAAGAAAAGATGCCCTATCCTTTTATGCGGGAGTCGGGAACATTGATGAGGTTTTTACGTAACCATGGATACGGGATGCGAAAGAGTCGTGCCCTTAACGAAGGGAGAGAGAACCCGATCGGCTGACAGTGAAGGAGTTCTAGTGAAAGACGGCCCGAGTGACAGACGGAGATAACAAGAAAGAGAAACGGAGGTAGAGGGAGCATTAAAATGAGGCTGTCCAAGAAAACTCCCGGTTAGAGTTGAAGAGTTGATTATTGTGCATTTTTCCTTTCTTTGAACTAATCCACATGGTCTTGAACTATTGCTAGCAAGTTATGTTCAATACAAAGTGCACATCGCGTGATACCAAAAGATATTTATGACACTTATCTTAACTTGGCACTTAGTTACAATATTGGTTATAGCTTAAATGCAAACAAAATTGATTATAAATTAAATGAATCATCTGAGGGAACCTTTCCTCGGATGACTTTTCATCCAGAAGCTCACACTTCTTTGCATTGAAAAAGGTGGTCCTTGTAACACCAAAACACGTGTCTGCAGAATTTTGCAATTTTTGTGCTTCAAAGCGTTGATTGATTCATTTAATTTTTAGCACAAGAGGTATTTATTCATTATTTATTCGTTAATATTGATAATAGTTAAAATTGCTCTTTCTGACCGTCCTAGGTGACGTGGTTTCTTAAATATATTAGTTTATAAGTTTCTAAAATTAATTCATATTTCTAATGCAGTCGAGCCTGCTTAAGGGAATAGCCAACTTGTCACGAAAAATTATTCTAGTTAGCGGGATATTCCATTATCTGGTATCAGAATGAGAGATTTCAAGGGGCAGGTATATTGAAAATTTACTACATTAAGAGGGATCGATTGTTTCTCTATTTTGCTAAACCATTGGAAAATGTGCGAAAATGATAAGATCTTTGAAGCGAAGGATTTTTTTTTGTATATAATGTCAAAAAATAAAAGAGAATCAACCAATCAGATGTCTTCTGAAGAATGAAGAAGATAAGCCAATCAGTACCATGAAATGAGGGATTAGTGGGTTACCCAATAAGGACTAAGATCAAAGATCTTTATAAAAATGTATGTCCATATTTCTCTTTTGAATTCTTCCGCACTTTGAAGTTGCATGAGGCATGTCAGGCAAATGGTCACTCAGGAACATACTGAATTGATCATCGCGTACAATCTTTGAAGTGTGTCCTGAAAGAAGTTTAATGTGATGCTTTGTCTGTATTTTAATGAAATAATTGCATAGAAAATGAATTAAACAAATTCAACATTGATATTAGTAAAATGTTCAGTGTTTAAAATAAAATGATTTAAATAATGTAAATAAACCCAGGCCCGAGGTGTCAGACGACAGACAGACGAGACAGAGAGAAGGACCGGAAATTTTAGAACCTTCGACCCCGACTCCGTCTCCTTAACCCCAAAATCAATCCGATTCCGACTTTGACTCCGACTCTGTAAGAACTAGCAGAGTTGCGGACATAGAAGGACGGACTCCGACTTCGAATTTTGAAACTTTTAACATTCGAGTCCGACTCCTGTACTCCAAAATCAGTTCGTCTCTGCAGCCCTGAATAAACCAGATTCCGATTTAAATCTTTATCATTTATTTTACTTATGTATTTTTAATTTATTTATGTGTTCTGTTTTTTATCTTTTTGTTAACAAAACATTTTTTTCTCACCTTAACAGAAAAAAACGAGCTGATGTATGCATCACATGACTTCCTTTTACTCCAGTTTAATGTTATTTCCACATTATTGGCAATTTTAATGTGATTCAAATGTTTACACTCTAAATGTCACCAACAGTGGACAAATTGAAACCAAATTTAAAAAAAAAAAGAAAAACAATCGTCAAATTTGTCGCCAAGTTGGCGACAAAGCTTGGTGACCAAAAGACTGGCAATATATCGCCAAGTGTCCGACAAATTATAACACAACTTAAGTTTACATCGAAATTAACAACGATTTCCTCCCCAAAACGGGCAAAAGACCGCCTTTGGGGCATCCGAATGCAACCAAAAAGAGCGGTGCACAACTAGACCCCACTAGGAGTCTACATACCAAATTTCAACTTTCTAGAACATACCATTTTTGAGTTATAAGAGATTCACACACACACATACACACATACACACATACATACGTACATACGGACGTCACGAGAAATTTTTTGTTATTAACTCAGGAGTCGTCCAAATGGATATTTCGGGTGTCTGTACGTTCCTAGGCATATATCCACGTGTGATCGGGTCGAAAAAAATCAACATTCATTCGAAGGTGGGAAAAATGGAAATTAAGGTCGATTTTTGAGTGAAAATTTTTTCGCGAATACAATACTTCCTTTTTTTGTAAAAGGAAGTAAAAGTGATTATTTCAACATCAAAAAAAAAAAAAAGCAAGTTATTCAACTAAAATCATACAAAATACTACTTTTCACCAAGATATGTTTTCCTAGAAGATTCCTTGTCCTGAATTTATTCCATAACTATCCCTCCCGTAGTGCCACTATCCAGTCTACTCTCTTATTTCTTCGTAATAGTCCAGAATCGTAACTAATGATCTGAACATGTTTTTCTAAAGACATACTTGCTGACTCGGCATGAGCTCTTCATTCTGCCCATTGACTTGGTGAGTTATTTACTGAATTGTATAAATCTTCGTGCGTCTTTCAAACACGACACTTAAGAGCGAGTGGTTAAAGGAAGTCTGTACATGTGATAAATTTCCTCTGTAACTTATCACTTTTAATGGAGCTTAAGGTATCATTATCAGCAGATATTAAAAGACGAGTTGCAGAACTTCAGTAGAAAATTATCAAACTTTTTTCGTTTGATTACCTGCTAAATATTTGTGCATTTATTGAATAAATATGTAAGAGAGAACAAGTACGGTAAAAAAACATTTTAAACTTTGATTTTTACAACTTTTATTTTTAATGTTATGTCGAAATAAAATTTTCTCCAATGATATTACCTTTTTTCCATCAATTTACGGCTGAGTAACGCTATAGATTAGAAGTCGTCCGGCGACCATCATCAACAACCGGGGACCATTTCTTTCTGAATCAAGGAAACCCGTAAAATTTCAATTCCCCCCGTAATGGGCCCCGACTGTTGATCCTTCTATTCTGCTTTTGAATTTATGATTTGTCTTACCTGTGTGCAATTATAAAACTATTTTATACTACAATCTAAACTACTGGGTTTATACATTTTTCTTTTTTGTTTTTTTTTTTTTGGTTTTGACGCAGTCGGGTATTTTTTTCATTTAATTTTTTTTTATTTTATACTTTTTAGTTAATTTTCATTGACTTAGTTATTCCGATTATAAGACGGTACATTTTGCAATCTTGTCATTTCATTGAGAGAGTTTGTATCGCGAGGTTTATTAAGCAACTTGTGGTGGTCTACTACTAACTACTGACCCTCTAGGGAATTAACTCGGCTTAAAGCTACATGTGCTTGAACTTCAGCAAAAATGCGTGAACTTAAGTAAACATCGTCAATCAAATTTTTCTCACAAAACTAAAAAAGGTTGTCAAGAAAGTACACGTCGGGAAACTCTGTCCCCTGAAACACAACAAAAACAAATGCAACATTTTAGAGATGAAAATCGAATAAGTACTTTCTTTCTTTTGGTTCTTATTGCACGGTTTTATTTTGATAAGGACTACAATCTGAGTGTCTTGTCTCCCTTGCGCATGATATATATATTTTACAATACAGAACACATATAAACAACACATGAAAGAATTTACATCAGAAAGAGGGGAAAATACATCCGGATCGAGGGTGGGAGTCTAACCCACCGCCTCAAGTGTGAGAAGCAATAGCTTAGACCACTCGGCCACTGAGGCCCCAATTAGTAGACTTAATAAACAAACAATTCAGGCAGCGAAAGCTGCCTGCATTTGTCGCCCGCTGTGTTGCACGCAGGTAGCGTGCAAGACGATTCCGAACTGACAAAATGGCAACTGGTTGATGATATGGTGAATTTTTATTACTGTCATGTGTTTAATGACACTCCCAAGGTTAAAACAAATCGATTGACGTAAGAATTACAATTGGCCAAGGCGTTTAGCCCTTACAACGCCACATAGGGACAAACATGCATACATAGACTTATAAACACATTACCCTCCTTTGCGTCGCGCACGCGCAGTCGGATAAAAGGCTTAAATTCGGTTTTCCAGAGCTTTTTTTAACCTAGCAAACTTTTTTGGACATGACTGATAGGACACCGTAGCATTGGGGGAGGGGGAGAGGTTGCGGCATTACCTAGGGTGGGAGGGGGTACTAGTCGGATCCTGTGTAGTGTAGATAACTTGTTTAAAAGTTTTTCTTTCATCGAAACTTAAAGTATACTACAGGATTTTTTAAGAGCTAGAATTTTGAAAATTTAAGTAGCAAAAAATAATTAATACGATTTTATGAATTGTGTGCACGGCTAGAAGTATACCTTTAAACCGGGTTAAAAAGGGACACACTGTCAAAGGTCATGATATTTCTTCTCTTTTATACTGCCCGTCTAATGAAAGGAGTCGGTTGCTGACTCAACATGACTTAGTTATTCCAGTCATTGATCTCATGAATTATTCAGTGAAGCATGTCTAGAAATTTTTGATGTATGTGACGACGACAAAAGGAAGTCTGACTGGGAGAGGGTTGAGAAATTTCACGAAACAAAAATATTTTCCCATCTCACTACTTATGGCTGCGAGAAAAATAGGTTTGACGAAATTGCAACAAATTATATACATAGACTTTATTTAACTTTAAATATTAATCTTAGAGGGTAACAAGTGCGAATCTTCTACGGCAAAGGTGAAGAATATTGTTTTTTATCGTTATGTCGCAAAGTTTGTCTGGTGTGAATGAGGACATTTTCTTGGTATCATACATTCACAAATATTTATGAATATGTAAGGTGAATAAAATACAATGCATTAACAATGAACCCCTGAGCTTGAGTATCAAAATATTTTCGCTCATCAAGGGAAGTCTAAATTTTTGATATCGCGATGAAAGAGCTAACATAAAATGCTTTCAAACCCAGAAATTATACGATTTATACCAGTGGAGTTACTAAAATAGCAGAAACATATTTTGACTTTCAAGGGGAGGGGGAGGGGGATCAGTAAGAACGGAATTCTATATTCAAAACAGACAATTGTACTGTTTATAAAAAGAAAGTCTGGCTTAACTGTAGAGGAAAGTGCAGCTCCGTAAACTTTTTCCTGGACTCACCACTAGATTGCAGTTCTTTTATCGCATAACTTCACTGTAGTAAAATGAGGAAATAGTTCACTGCAACTCCCAAACAGGAGACTTTAACCTATTTTTCGAAAACAGTCTAGTATTATAAATAAATATGCTCTTACTTAAGTAATTTTTGAAATACTCATGTCATAATTGCATAAATTTTACAGAAAATTTACTGCTTTGTAACCAAATTTATAAATTTTCAACCCCGATTCCTTAAATCAAAATACATTTATTACTTAATTGTGTAAGGAAATAAATGTAGTCAAACGTAAACAATAAATCACATAGTAAAAAAAGTTTAATTTTTAAGAAAAATAAATAAGTAAAGACATATTTTAGAACTTAGCTATGAAGCTACATAATATTATACAGTTAGTAAAAAATCAATTAAATGACAAAAAGAAAATGACATCGTTTAACAATTATAAAAAAGTAGGAAGACACTTGTAACCCCTAACGGCGCGATAAGTATGATTATTTCTTAAAAGACAACTTTAACATTCAATATGTTAACAAATGCTTTCATTTGAAGGCGCAAAACATTACTACTTTGTATTACGTTTTCAAGCTATAGAGATACACGTGGAACTAGCTCATTTGAAGGTTGGAGAAAGCAATAAGTTAGCTTAAGACGAGTTAAAGAATTAATGACCGGATTTTTTTCAAACCATTTTTAAATTTAAATTAAGGGAAAAAATTGTAAGTTGCTTAAAACTAATTTTTTCCCACTATTATGAGTTAGAGTAACTTTTTGTCCTATGATTAAATATGAATATGCATATACTACATAATTTTACGCCAAAAAGTTATTCCCACTCTTCATAATATACGGAGGATTAAAGATGAGAAAACTATAGTTTAAAAATATTTTATTAATTTTTATTACAGATTAAGTATTGCAATATTTAAACAAGATATGCACGAAATAGAGGCATTAAACCAAAAAAAAGCTAACTTTGATAGACTGATTTCGAAAATCGACTTGTTGATTAATTTCTGAATGAATCTGAAGAACAAGTTTTCACAGACACTAGAAATTATGGAAATATAGATATACCTTTTAGTGCGACATGGTTTTTGTTTTCTACTGCATACACAATGTCTAGCATAGTTTGACATTAATCTACAATTTTCTGTAAAAGCCTATTTAAATAAACATTGAAGTGACATAAGTAGATCTTAATCGTTTTTTTCATCATCGCAGCAAACACCTTGACTGCAAACTTGTTGGTCCGTTTTACCATTAAATGGAGACACAAGCAGGGATGGGAAATTACGCCGAAATTTTTGGTATTAGCCAAGAATCCAATATTTACAAACCGGAACATCTATCAGAAACGCTTTATCGTCGCCTGAATAAGAAATATGTCGTCGCACAAGTAAATGGCCGGCTCCCATCCTTCAAAAAGCCATTGCTGGTTCAATTCCAAACACACGCAAGGCAACTTAGCAACGGCTTCCACTGCTCCTTAACTTGAAGATTAATAGCGCGTAACGGTTTCTCCTTCTCGGCTTCCATTAGCCTAATGACGACTCAGAAATGGCAACACGAAAGAAGCGAAGGAAAATGACAAGTACAGTCCTCCCCTCCCCCCTGCTTTTATACTATCCTATTAATGTCGTCCGCAATTGTGAGAAGCCTTCTGTGTGTACGTTTAAAGAGGTACCCAAGACGTTATTCGGCTATGAATGGGACTATGAAGGAAGGAGAAGAGTTTTAAAAGGAAAAGCATGTCCCCAGATTTAAGTTTCAGTGTTTGATTCTTGGAATTGTAGTTAGTTATGTCTTTGCTTTCGGCTTTCTTTTTCTCTAAAGCGCATTATATATATTTTTGATGTCTCTCCCATCTGTTTCTCGGCAATATATGGTTTAATTTCCTCAAGAGGCTCCTTAGGGCCCTTAAACAACATAAATCAGGGCGGTCCTTTCGACCAATGAGTTGAAATTGCTTTGGTGCGACCCAAAATGGCGACATTTCAGCCCAAGTCCGTTTACTTGTCAAATGAGTGGGAAACAGCTTTAACAGGCATCGAGCATATTAGGAAACTTCGGGATATTTATAACGCATATACTTAAGCTCAATATATATAACTTATTGATTAGAGAGTATGGTACAAGGAAGCTTAGTTTTATTTCTTAAAATATCTGCAAGATTTTAAACATTTTCTGTTTTTCAATACATTGTACCGTTTGGGTATTAATATCCTCATAAACCTCCTTTTAAGGTGGTACTACAAAGTATTACCATGTAGTTCAAATTTGACTACTCTGTCTCTCTCTCTCCTTTGATTATAGTTAAATGTTAAAATTGTTACTGGCGGCATGCAAACGGCAGTACCTGCAGAAATGAGTTTTCAAAATATTTGAAGAAACGCGTTTTTATTCAATAATAACAATAGAAAAATGTTGGAATTTAACGCTTTTGTTACATTTTTTTTCAGTTGAAACCAAATAATCATGCTTGTATAATAAAACTAGCCTGCAATAGATGACCAGAAATGCCAAAAAATAAAAATGAAAAATTTGTAGATAATTCTCTTTATCTGCCCACGACAAATTAGACCTATTTAACTACTGAGGCATTTTTAAATTAAACTACAGTGAAATACAGTTAAAACAAACTTCAAAGGACCACCAATTTTGCTCGTTGTAATGGAAATTTCTTTGCAGTGTAATACGATGCTTTGTGCAACGTAACTCAGGCAGTGCAATGGAAATTAAATCAAAACTGATTTTGTTGTTGACACGGTTGTTTTAGTGTAATGAGGATTGTTTTAATCGGATTTCGCTCTATTTGTTACCTTTACTATAATACATTGCAATAAGAAAAATCGAATTTTGTATATTTGCATATCTATGAGCGACATGTTTGGATGCTTTAAAATAAGTAAATAAGATTACGAACAGATGTGGCAATAATTTGGACATATTTTATGCGTACTAGTAATAAAATGTAATTTAAAGTTCAGTTATACATACGTAGTTGTACTGCTTTCTGCCATTCTCTTTTAGAATCAAAAATGAAATGTTGTTTACTACAATCTCAAATTTCAGTATTTTCCGTTAAGTAGCTTTATGGCATTCAAATTTTAAATATATTAGTATCAAACTTGAAACGTGTAAAATACTCCTCTTTTGATCATTTTGTCTGACTTATTTCTGGATCATTTGTTTTAAACGCAATGTAACACATTTGCACTTATTCTCTCTCCTCGTGTAAGCGTTGCATGGGATGCTCATTAAGAGAGCTTAAGTGATTAATGTGTCATTTCTCATTTGCTCTACTTGCAACTGTTTAACGCAATGCCTAATATGACATCTTAAATTATTAAACTTGTTGCTTAAGTACTCATATTCGTACTATTCAGCTTGACAACGGTGTGAATTATTAAAGACGCTTAGAAAATTTATCGTGCTTTGCCATTCCAGTTCTTTAGGATGATGTAATGGTGAAAACCTGAGTAATTAAAGCTTTTTATCAGTTACTTATTTTTCCATTGTTTAATCAAATGGTAACTAGACGACATGAATTATTAAGTTTAAGTTCAGATGAACATGATTTTTGAGGATTCTGTATGAGTGAGCTGCGTTCAACTGGGAAATCCAATCGCAGCGAACGAGATGTTGTGTGAAAAAATTAGATGAAATACAGTTTAACTTGGTAAATATGAAATGTCAAAAATCAACAAATTCTTTTGACAGTCGTTAATAAGTTTTAATGTCTAAGTAAAGAAATGCTTATATATACAGTGAAACCCGGATTTTACGTTTCTCAAGCAGGGGCTTATCTAGAGGCCCCTCCCAAAGCCGTGTGATTGTAGGAATTTTTTTAAGGAAAAAAAAAGAGAAAAAAATATCATGAGAAGATAACAAAATTTAACACATGTGTTTTACTGAAAAAGAAGTATAGGCCTTAATTGGGAGATAAATTATATCCCTATCCTCAAAACAAAACTTTAATTTCCAAAATTTTTCTCCATCTTTTCCTACATTTCTTGATTCCACCTACAGACACTTGCACGATCTCTAAATGCTGCGGTTCTCAGAGTATACCTATTGTTCACAAGACCAAAGAGAGCCTAAATTTTCGTTTTTTTTGGCTTTAATTTCGAAACTAGGGAGAGAACCCCCTTTTCTCATGCCCTTTCACAAATGCCTTGATATGTAGCAAAAAATTGCATTTTAAGTCTTTTATTTGGAACCAGTGGTACCCGCACGGCTTTGCTCGTAACAGAAAATTAAAAGGTCTTTTGGTTCGCCTGTATATTTACAAATAATGTATGGTGAATTTTCTCGCCAATTGGCTTGTTCCAATTTTACGGTTCCACATTATGATAATTTCGTAATTTACTCCTCCATTTTATGATAATTTTGTTTTTAAAATTGAAATAGAAAAAGAACTACATCGAATTTTCGAAAAATCGCTTCGAGGTGCACACCCCCATGCTACAAACTAATTCTGTGCCAAATCTCATGAAAATCAACCAAACGGTCTAGGCGCTATGCGCGTCACAGGGATCCTGACAGACAGAGAGATTTTCAGCTTTATTCTTAAATAAATTTAAATGTAAAAGTTTTAGGCTTTTTTATTATCTACATCTTTTACATTTAACTTTTTTGATAAAACCAATAGTTTTGCCGTAAATGAAAAAAAAACTTTTTTCACCCCTAAAATCCACCCTCTTCACCCTTACCCAACGAATTCGCTTAAGCACGAATTTTTCCCTTTATTTATACACTAGTGGTACCCGCACGGCTTTGCCCGCAATAGAAAATTAAAATGTCTTTTGGTTCGCCTGTATATTTACAAATAATGTATGGTGAATTTTCTCGCCAGTTGGCTTGTTCCCATGTTACGGTTCCACGTTATGATAATTTCGTAATTTACTCGTCCATCTTATGATAATTTTGTTCTTAAAATTGGAATAGAAAAAGAACTACATCGAATTTTCGAAAAATCGCTTCAAGGTGCACGCCCCCATGCTACAAACTATTTCTGTGCCAAATTTCATGAAAATCCACCGAACGGTCTAGGCGCTACGCGCGTCACAGAGATCCGGACAGAGATCCTGACAGACAGAGTTTCAGCTATATGATTAGTAAAAGATAAAGATAAAGAAAAATGTCAACGGAAACTATCTTATCTAGTCTTTATCACTTAACTTGCTTAAAAGCAACTTAAATGATTTTTTGGGGGATTTCAATTACAAATGAGTTTTGATAGGACCCCCTCCTTTCTAGTTTATATCGTGATGATAGCTTTAAAAGGAGGTTGTTTGGAGGAGCTCACGAATCTTCAATCCCTTTCTAAAATATGTATAAATATAGTTAAAAATCGAATTTTTAGAGCCTCAAAGGCAAAATATTTCCAGGAAGGAAGGATTCTAAGCACCTTCACACTGCCTTTAATGTAAGCAAACATTACCTAAAGGTGCATTTTTAGGCTGGACACCTGAAGAGCTTGGAGAGAACCCCTCCTCTTCTAACTTTTCAATGTATAATGACAGAATATTTTGGTTTTTAAGCTTTATTTTCAAAAAGTATTTTGGGGGCAGCACCCGAAACCTGAACCTTCTCCGTACATCATCAAAAATAGACAAAATGCGTTTTTAGCTTCCTAATTTGCAAAAATTACTCGGAAATTTAAATTTTGAAACATTTTCGAGGGAGATTCCTAAATCCAACCCCTCATCTAATGTCTCGTTATCCCGAAAATTGAGTTTTTTAAACTTCATTTTAATAAAATTTCTGGGAAGTTATCAGGACCCAATTTCCCAATAGGCAGAGTAGGCAGTTGCCTAGGGTGGCAAACTTTTCAGGGGCGGCAAATTTGCTATTATAAAACACATTTTTTGAATTTAATTGTTATTCTTGAAAGTAAAATATTAGCATTCTTTCATTTTCCACAGAGAATTTTTTCTTGTAATTTCATAATGATTACTTTCACACATCTTATGAAAGTCAAATGTTTTTCAATCATGGTATTTGCCGAATCGTCAGCAAAATTTGCCGAATAAAAAAATTTTTGGGTGATCACTGTGATCATTTCATCAGGGCGCCTCAGAATGGGAAATGCCATCATTTCTTCATAAGTTTGACAGTTTAAAACTGGGAAACACTTTTTTACGTTTTTTTTTTTGAGTCAAGGATATTTTGCTTCTTTTAGGGGAAGGGGGGAGGGGGGGGGGCAGATTTCAAATTTGCCTAGGGACGGCATGGAGCTAAATTCGACCCTGGGGAGTTAGTTCAAAAATTTCGGATGGCCCCTCCCAAAACAATCGGCTGGATCCGCCACTGTTCTCAAGGGACTGTGTTGAAAAACGTAAATTTTTGGGAAAGACATAGAAAGAAAAAACTAAATAGGAAACACCTTAAGGTAGTAAAGATAACTCTTTCAAAATGTATACTACCTATATTTTTCAAAAGAACATTATTATACATATCATTTTAAGAACAGTTTAGCATATTTAGTTTCAAATCCTACTATTTAGATAAAAAGTAGTCCATAATAGTGGATTGTTTTTTAGTCATTGAGTTCAAAGTGAATGCAGTATCTTCCAGGCTTGAAACTTTGACCAGACAGAAGAAAGAGTCTGTCTAATGCATTTATGTTTTCATAATTCGTTTTCAACAACCTGAATTAGCGCTAAAAAAGCCTTTTTTTTTTTGCTTATTTTTAGAACTTTTTTCCCCCATGAAACACGTAAAATGAGGGAAAGTCCATAAGTAACAATCTTACAATACGGGTAAAATTAACATTATTACTATACGGAAAAACTAGGACTTTGCGAAAAAAACGTAAAATGCGGGGTAAACGTAAATTCGGGGGACGTAAAATCGGGTTTTCACTTCATTTTCTAAAAATGGTTACTACGTGTTTTTTTAATTACACACATTGCAATCTAATTGGTTCATTCAGAAAAAAAATAACATACGTAAGGGTTTCAAAATTTAAGGTAACATTAGCTCTGACGTGTGTATAGATTCTCTGTATTAATAAAATCCTCTTTGAAGATAACGAAGATGATAAGAGCTACAAACGGTACCGGTGGATGGGGCTGAGTGTCCACTAGGAGGACAAAATATCAGTCAGAATAAGGTTGCGTTGACGAAAACATGTCCCGCCAGCGAAGCAAGAAGTGTGAGAAGGTTTTGGAGTCGATATTTGACCACCGTCCTTACAGTCCCGATCTTGCTTCAAGTGATTTCGATCTATTTGGACCTTTAAGGAAACATTTGGAGGCCTTTCATGGAAGAACTCATCGTCAAGAACATGAAATAACATCAAGATGGCTTGGTGAACCGCAGCATCGGATCTGAGCTACTGATATCCTAAGTGTTTCTTTTAAGGTCCAAAAACATGGAAATCACATGGTGCGTCGTCGAGACTGTAAGGAGGGTAATCCAATACCTCCAAACGCAAAAATCTTATCGCACTTCTCGTTTCATTGACAGCACATATTTCCATCAACGCAACCATCTTCTAACTGATAGTTTGTCCTGTTAGTAATTACCCAGCTCCATTCACCGGTACCGTTTGGAAACCCGAATCATCTTTTTCATCTTTAGTGGGATTTTTATTCACAGAGAATCTGCACACTCGTCTTAGATCGTGTAAATTTAAATTTTTAAGCTCCTCAGATTTCTTAATATTGAATGTTTTTGAGAAAATACAGGGTGATTATAATTAAAGTTCCACTTTCAAAACGCTGTAAAAATAAAACCACTGGTCAGAATGACGTCAAATTTGAACGGAATATTATCGAAGACGCGGGAAACGTACGGCAGAAGAAAAATAAATAGTTGGAATTTTTAGCAATAGATGGCGCTGTAAGCATCATAATTTAATTAAATCGGTTTTTAATTGTCCTGAGGCCAAAAACTGTAGAAAAAGCATCAGTAAAAACCAAATCGGTCTTTAATTTTCGTGAGACTGGCGCAAAAAGTGTTCAATATGCTGTCCCCCACCTGTTTTCTGAAACAAGTTGAAATCGAGAAACAGCATGTTCCGCAACTGATCGAATTGTTTCCGGGTCACGTTTAGAGTATGTTGCGCAATGCGTGCCTTCAGCTCAGCAAAGTGGGCAATCGAAGCGTTGAACACAACAGCTTTCAGATAGCCCCATAGATATAAGTCGCATGGGCTAAGATCAGGTGATCGGGACGGCCAGGCTGTAGGGAAATTGCAACTTCAATGAGTCGTGCGCATGACAGGTGTTTTGATTTACATGTTTTGACACCTGCAGCGCCATCTATTTCTAAAACTTCCAACTATTTATTTTTCTACTGCCATTTGTTTTCCCCCATCTTCGATAATATTTCCTTGAAGTTTGACATCATTCTGACCTGTGGTTTTATTTTTACAGCGTTTTGAAAGTGGAACTTTAATTATAATCACCTTGTATATAAAATATAAGAGCATATTTCTGGTTGTTATCCACAGTGGAGAGATAGACAACTTTATCTAAAAGCAAACAGAAATGACCTCAGGTAATCTGGTGCATGGTATTTTCTGCGCAAAAGATTAAACATTTTCTTCTAGATACAATCAGCCTTCTACAACCTTACAATCTGATGAATAATTTAAAAAAATAAAATTTCAGCCCATAATCATGATCGTTTTCATTGAAAAGGTTGGAATATATCTTTCGTTTCAGTCAAGACTATCAATTTAGTGCACGTAATCTGCGTGATTTTTTTTTTTTTTTCGTATTTAAGAGGCAAACGAAAGAAGTTTTCGTTTTCACTGTGATTAATACAGTTGAACTGTATTTTCCACTAAAGAGCTCAATGTGTCATTCAATTTTTACGTCCACGAAAAAGACGCAGTTTCTCCCATTTCGACTTATTTATCTCTTGCAAGAACATTGCTTGACTTGTTTTTTTTTTCAACTTTCAGCAATAATTTACACAGATAACCAGATTATATGTATGTTTTTAATCTGTGCATATTTTTATTGATAAAATAATGTTATGTAAAATAGAGTATGTTATGTTTTAGTTTTAAAATTTTAGTACTAAGCTCTAAACTAGTTTTAGTACTAGTACTTTATAACTAGGTACAAAGATATAACAGGGGCATTATTCTTTTTTGAAATTATAAATAGCAATTATTTTTCTGTTTGCAACTTGTTTTAAAAGTTTAACAACTACATCATAAATATGTGTACTATGACCTTTTGAAATTTTCAGCCTAATACAATGTTTCATTCAACTTCTACTCCATCCTTTACACTATATTCCATGATACATTTTCCGTAAAGTAATTAAAGCGTAAAGCTTCTTCTTTGCTTCAAATTTTTAACACTTTGAACAAAATTGTGAGCTACAGTTTGTAAAACAGTGTAGAAAGCAATCCATCAACAAAACCATTATAATGTCCTCGCTTAAATTAAAAGAGTGCATAAGTTAAAAAACAAACTTATCGCATTCGGTTTATTTTAATTACGTCATGATTGAGCACATGAGTGTGCTCGTTACCGTTTTTTAATTACAAAATGTTATTTATGACGAAGTGATGTTAAACTAGTTAAACTAAATTATTTGAAGAAATGGTAAACAGGTAGGAGTCAGGTTTTATCGCCTTAAAATATTGTTCAAATTCATCGATTAGTAAAACATTAGCATTTTTAGCCTTCGGTGAAATGTTACACAAAAATATGACTCCTCTGAATTTTGTTTCCAGCGAAATTTTATTTATGACGAAATGATGCGGCGTTAGTTAAAACAAATTATTTCTGATAAATTAGGCAAATAGGAATGGGTCGTTTTTATCACCCTAAAATAGAGCACAACTTTAGCTGATTAAGAAAAAGTTTTTCCTTTTTGTTTTCATTGAAATGTTACACATAATATGGATTTTTGAGGAGAATTTAATTTTTTCAAGACCTTAAAACTTAGAAACGAAAGAACTTTTAAACAAAGTATTCATGTCACAGGATTGTACCTAATGCAGAAAATGTATTAAAACGTATGCTAAATAAAAAAAAATACTGCGCAGTTGCGTGATAGCACTAAATAAAAATACAAATAAAGTATAACTTTTTTGTTTTAAATTTAATCTGCACAAGGGATTATTTTTAATATTTTTTTGTTAACATAGAAGCCAAATTTTAACAACGAACTTAAGTAGAGTCAGAGGGAAATTGAACGACTCCAACTGGCAAAGTTTTAGAACCTGCGACTCCGAATCCGACTACTTTACACCAAAATTAGTCCTACTCCGACTCCCTACTCCATAGCCATGGCAGAAATGCAAACTCGGAGGGAAAATGACCGACTCCGACTCTTAGAATTTGAATGTCTTCGACTTCTGACTCCGACTCCACAACTTCACAGCCATAGCAGAAATGCAAACTCAGAGGAACACTGACTGACTCTGATTCCTAGAATTTTAGAGCCTTTGACTCCAAATTCGACTCCTTTACACCAAAATTAGTCCGGCTCCGACTCCACGGCCATGGGAGAAATGCAGACTCGGAGGGTAAACGATCGACTCCGACTCTCAGAATTTTAATGCCTTCGACTCCCGACTCCGATTGCTTTACCCCAAAATCACTCCGACTCCGCAGCCCTGTTTACCTCAGTATTTTCAAACTCGAAGCTGCGTTCTTCTGTTTTTTCTTAAGGTCATCCGCGCATTAAATCTGTGCCGGAAATCAAAAATAGAAATTGGGTCCGGGCCATATTTCAGTCGGCCTTGCTGCAGGCGACTTAATGGGGCCGCCGATAAGGCAACTTTCTACAAATGGGGCCGCCCCACAGGAGATAAGCTTTTACGATGGCTAACCCTTTCATTTATCGTCGTGATTCGAATGCAGAAGAAGCTGTTCTGAGCAGCCCCACCCCGCTAAAAATGCGGAAGGATGTATAGATGTCGTTCTTTGGATGGCGCCACTGGGACAGACGCCTCGTCTACAAGTGGCGCGATTTTCCTGTTGATCGTTTTCGGGCTACAAGTGGCCAATTTCAGCAATACATAACTTTTCTTTTTCAGCATTTCGTATCTTTCGCGTCCTCGTAAAAGTGTGCCTGTTTTCTTGTTGCGTCTTATTTTTGCTTTCGGCATTATTTTTTCGATTCAACATTTTTTCTTACTATTGGAACTTCGATTTTTCTTTCAATTTCGAGCTCGAAACATTATAGGCTTTTAACTCTTTCAAATAGCAAAAATATTTATACGAAATCAAGCATTTTTTCCTATACAGATATTTTTACAAAAAATACGTCAATGTTTCTAATGAGTTTCACATTTTAAAATGTATCTGTTAACAATGCTGCCGCAAACAGTTTAACAACAGTATCTGCAAAAACGAGTTTTCAAGACATTGGAAGACACGCGTTTTGGATTCCGTGCAAACTGTAAAGAAATGTTAGAATTAGACATAGTCGCAATCAGAAAAATTGATATTTGGTGATTTGCAAGTTAACTATTTCTTTAGTAAATAACATTCTAAAGCCAAATCAATGATTTCAGCATTTTGAATTAGGGGTCGATCACAAATTATGCTACCCTTTGAGTGGATAGTGGGGGAAAGAGGAGGTAGCAATAAGTGTGATGAAACAAATTTTTGTTGAAATAGAAACGTTTTTTTTGTTTTTTTAAAATATGCGTATGCACTATAGCGTAATGTGTAACGGGGAAAGGATAAAATGAAGTGTGACTTTGGGGCAAAGAGAGGGAGGGGTTCAAAAGGGTCGATAAAAATGAAATAATTTTTTGACAGCCCTTAGTTTTTCAAGGAAAACTACGAAAGTCAAAATACTGTCAAAAGTTAAGTTAAGTTAAGAGAAATAGGGATTTAAGTTCAGATCTTAGGTAAGCTTTCATTTTTTTCTTTTTTCTAAATCATGCCGTATAGTAGAGCCTATCAGGCTATCTCGAAATTTTTAATTTGAGAACTTACATCCCTTTGCTTCTTACTGCCTCAAATTGGTTAGCCAAAGCCCAAAAAGCAGTCTTTAGTACATTGGTTTGAGACTGATGTTCGTAAATTAAAAGGCATACTAGAACGATTTTAGAAGCAGGCAAAAGTGTAAGTCGGTGTGTGTGTTTATGTGTGTGGGGGGGGGAGTGGCTATGTGTGCTTGTGTGTAGGGGTATGTGTATCTGTGTGTGTTTATGTGTGTGGGGGGGGTGGCTATGTGGGCTTGTGTGTAGGGGGTATGTGTATGTGTGTTTAGGCATGTGTGTTTGTGTCTGTGTGCAGGTATGAGTGTGTGGGTAGTTGCGTGTATTAGTGTTTGTGTGTGAGGGGTAATGTGCATGTGTGTGTAGGCATATGTGTTTCTGTCTGTGTGCAGGCATGAGTGTGTGGGTAGTTGTGTGTAGGCGTGTGTGTCTGTATGTATGCGTGTGTGTATGTGTTTGAGTGTGTGTATGTGTTTGTGTGTGTATGTGTATGGGTGTGTGTGTTTTGTGTATGTGTTTGTGTGTGTATGTGTATGGGTGTGTGTGTTTTGGGTATGTGTTTGTGTGTGTATGTGTATGGATGTGTGTGTTTTGTGTATGTGTTTGTGTGTTTGTGTACGTGCGTGTATGTATGCGTGTAAGTGTAGGATATTGACGCAACCTGGAGACGGTTCTCGCTAGAGGAGCAGCATCGTGAGGAGCCGGTCGACGATGATGCTGCAGAGGGTGCTGGCTGGAAAATAATATGATAGTACTCCAAAAAGTCAAGTAAAAGCAATAAGCAATCGTGATTGCTCTAAAAAAATAATTATCGATTAAAAAAAAGACAAATTTTAAAGACCCATTTTGAAATAAAATGTAAACAAACTTATTTCTTTTTCAGCCTTTCGAAATACATAAATATTTGAAACTGTTATTGCAACATTTCTAACAGATGTAGTTTCTTTTTTGAAATATGCAAATATAGACTTATATTTTCCCTCAAATTCCGAGTTCCAGGAAAAAGTCCTTTCACAAGAATATTTATTCGGAAAAAGAAGCTATAATTACTGCGTACTTTTCAAAAGAGCTTAGCAAATAGTTGAGAAAATGTTCATGATTTTTTTCACGAAAACGTTTTACTGCGTCAAAGCAGCCTCGTCAAACATGTTTTCATTAAAAAAATGGCTCTTTTTCTTGCCTTCTTTTAGTTTATATAAAGAATTAATAGGATATTAGTTCTTACGCCTATATCTTTTTAATAGACGAATAAAAGTTAAGTTTTCAATAGTTTGGTTTGCTAAGTTTCAAAAAACGAGTTTCCGGAAAGGAAAAAATAATTTTCAAAACAGAACCTGAAACCTGGTTATTAAAACATTTTTTAATTTTGCTTCTTACAAAGACCGCATGAGCTATTTCTCTTTCGTCTAAAATTACGCCTCAATTCTTCCTTACTTCTGCTTGTAAACAAAGTTTTTGATCTCGTTTTTTGTACTAATTATTGGGCTCTTTTGAAAAAGATATTATCCGACGGATATTTCTTCTTTTTTTCTTTCTTTTACTTTCTTCTAAGAAGTAAAGAAAACAATTTTTTCGACGTGAAGTTTTTCTTGCAAAAACTGCTGATTAATTGAAATTTTTTTTCTGCGTTTCACAGAAAGTACAGACAAGAAATGAGCTTCGAATTTTAATTTTTCGGTATGCCTTTCATTATTGCATTTTCTTGAATAATTGTAAACTTATTTTAGTATAATTAATTTTAAAACCGAATTTATAATTAACTTAACTATTTAAAAATTCGATAATTATGTATGTACCAAATTTATATGAAGATAGGTATTATTACTCTTAAGACGAATGGTGGAAACGTTTTTAATAATGAAAAATTAGCCTAAAGCATTTTGAAAATTTTATAGACACGATCATAATTTTCTGACTCATAATTTTCTGACTTAATTCTTAACCTATACAAAAATATTATAAGACATATTCCTAACTAGAGGAGAGAGAAATAGTTTAGAACTTATTGAAAATCTACCAGTTGAAAATAAACTATTCTTTTGTAACACATACTAAATTATTGAAACATTAACTAAAATTCTTTTAAAATATAATGTCTGTGTTCAATTTGAAAGAATTATCTTCCAAAAGTCAGTAAGCATTGGACATGCAACGTTTTTTAGTATATATTTCAAATAAGAATAGCAATGAATTTTTATATTTGACATGATAGTTGCTTGAAAGTAAACAAAATTCATGATACTTTTACATTCAACATCAAAAACGTATATTCGTATTAAGGTATAAATTCTACATAAAGTAGAGCACTAAAAAAGTCTTCTGATCAGAAAATATTGTTTGCTTTCAAAGAATCAATGACATAGCTAGGCTAGATATTTAAGTATAATTAAATTAAACTAAAATAAAGACAATGCATGAACTTATAATATATACACAAATAAAGATGGCAAAAAGTTGCAAATAAGCATTCGCATACAAATAGTTTAAAATTGAAAAAAAAAAATGCTCCCGCTAGGCTGACCTGACTATGCTCCTTATCATAACATAATCTGCACGTAAACAACTTTTAACTAAATGATTAATAAATCTTTTAATACCTCTATAACGTTTTTCACAAAAACTTATTTTGTTTAATTTAGGGTGTACCAAGGCATGCCGCGATTAGGATATTCTGAAAAATAAATATTCATGCAAAAATTACATAACATAAATAAATAGTATAGGTCATTTTCTAGAGTCTTTAAAAAGTTATCTTGAGCGTTTAAAATTAACTTTAAAATAAAAGAAATTGCATCATCATTACCTATTTATTTCCCTTATTTGTGCTAAGCATAATTTTGCCTATAATTATACAGTCCAAAAAGTCCTTGACACATTTTAAAAATTCATAGAAAAGCAACAAATAGTCTTACAACTATACGTTTTGCACCATAATATTTCACAGGTTCAAGAATTGTTTAATACATCGTACATAAAAAAGGTAACGAAGAAAAAAGTATAATTTTATATAATAGTTGTATCGTTACAGTTAAAAAAAAATTAAAAAAAAAAGAAAAGAAAAACGTCATGTGGGTTGCTCAATTCTTTTAATTAACAGAACTTTTCGTTACCAGAGTTCAATGTGAGCACCGTTTGTAGACATGAGATGAACTTGAGTACCGGTTAGATGTGGTTCGAGAACATATGGTGCATACAACTCTGGTGGTGAAAGGTATTGCCTTCTGTTCTGTAAAGGGTTTGAACACCTCACAAGACGTTGGGTTTTCTTAGTGTTCGTACAAAAATTCCGTATACTTACATTATTTTCTTTTTCTTTTTTTGACGATGTCATAAAAACTTCTTGAACCTGTGAAGCATTGTGGTACAAACCCCATAATGATACCACAATGTGTTACTTTTCAAAAAATTTCAAAACTTGTCAGAAAATATTCAGACACCATGTATTTTGAGTTAAAAACTGAATTAAGATCTCTCTGTTACATCCAGGACATTGATCAAGATGTAATCTACTTTCAATTGCATGAAGCGTTACAACCTTTTAAAAACTCTATAAAACCCTTAGAATCAATTTCTATTTGATTTGCTTAGAAATACAAGATATACCAAAGTATGCTGAAAAGAAGATCAGAAACAGTATTCAAGCTAACATTCCATGTTATAATACGAGATGTCATCTTCTAAATATTACTTAGTTATATTTAGAATTTTTGAAAACTTTCATACAATAATGGAAAGTACCCCTATTACTTATTTATTTTTTTTTAGTTTTACTAACCGTAATACTGCTGGTGATTTATAGTAGTTGTTGGAAAGTGTATACAGGTCCTCTTGTTATAATTACGATATTGGCTGAATTAACTGTTATTGTTTTGCATATCCCAATCTATGTCTACATGAAAAAGCAGTTTAACTATTCATCTTGTTCCAAATGGATGAATTCTATTATAGCATGTTTTTCTTTTAACTTTAAATAAATTGAGACAAAATGGCAAATACTGGCACCATTAACTTCAGAAGTTGACTTTTAAAAACAATGAAAACAATCGCATTTAGCTTCAAAACCAAACTGTATCCAAGCATCCGACATGAAAGCGAAATCAGTCACATTTAAACACTCATCATATACCACTGATGATTATCACCGGTGGACACTCCCACCAAAGATATACCGTTTGCCTGAAATGCAAATTCAGTAATCAGCCTGACAAAGCCCCGGGAAAACTTTATTTTCCCGAACTATTGCAAAAGAATTTTTAGTGTTACTTTAGAGCAAGAGCAAAATGGGATAAAACCTAATTAACAGCAGTATTGCGGGGAAAGCAAGCTTGTTGTTTGCCTAAGTAACTAATTATCGCACCGAAGGCAAGGGAGGTACTTACCTTTAGGCAAGGCCCACGTGACCCTCCTTCCCTCCTTTTCTCTTTCCTCCTTACTGAGGTAATGCAATCAGAGCTGGATTGGAACTCTGTTTCGAACAGATAAGACCAGAAGTTTGTTTTTATTCCTCTACATTTCTACAGGAATCAGATAGGAAATTTGAGTGAATCCCTCTTCATTTGCTTGCTTCAGTTATTCTCTCGGCATCACTTCATGCAGATGTGAATTGAGGATTTAAGTTTCGGAATCTTCAAGACTGTGATGTAAAATGCATTTTTCTTACTTTACTTTCGACAAAATTTATGGAGTTTAGTTTCCATAGATTCGTTAGTTTTATAAAACAATAGCAATAGATATCCTATATTGATCATCTTCCATTGATTAAACTTTGCAAATAACCTCAGATAGAATATTTACCTTAGCCAGAGCTAAGAATGTATCATTAGTGATTGAAAGTAAACCTTTCAATCACTGAAGTTCTTATCAGAGTATGCGTACAGTTAAATAATAAATAACTTAATCCAGTAACTTTGTACGGACATATTTTTGAACAAACGAAGCATTATGAACTAAAATAAAGTATTCATTAACAGTTTCGAATGGAAATTATTTTAATAATAAGCATACTTGAAAAATTAATCTGTAAAATGTTGCTTTGAAAAGTTCAAAATAATCTTAAAATGACTTTTTAGCCTGATTAAAAAAAATTTATTTGTCATTGAATGACAAATTTATGTGTAAAATGTTGTATGACTAATCAGCCTTGCCCGTATTTCTTAAGACTAATATTAAACACTTTTCGTTCGTTAATATTTTTTAGGTATATCAAAACCGGTGGCTATTACAGACTTAGTTGGGTAAAACTATATTTTGTGCAACTGAGTGTTTCATTTTTTTTTATCTTTTGCTGTCCAGGTACTTTATGTAGTGTTACAGATCCGAACTTCAGTCTAGCTGCGAAAACGTTAAATTTGTAGAGATAAGTAATGGGGTTTTCTCAGTAATTAGTGCAAGAATAAACGTATTATGCTTTAAGGACGACATGAAAATGAATCTATTTAATGTTTATATGTTTTGTTTTAAAAATAGAAAGGCTTAGGAAATTTTGTTTTATTAGATCAAAGTCTAAGTTTTTTTTTATATTTAGTTTAAAAAACTATATTGTATATAAATATGTTTTCCCTTCTGATCACCTTTTTTACTAAAATTATATATCATAATTATCATTTTTACTTTTTTTTCCGTCGATTTTTTTTTTTTTTTTTTTTTTAAGAACAAGGTTAAGTATAATATCTCCTACTTATTAACGATCTAAACCTTTTTTTTCGTTTCCTGAACTATTTATCTTACAAAACACGTTGAAACTCTATTATCTGTGAATTGCGTAGTTCAATAATTCTGAAGTTACCATTTGGAAGCTACCCTTAAATGCTGATTTGAAGTTGTAAGACATATATCGTTGTCAACATTGTAGAATATATAGAAATATAACACGTATACAATACAAAAAATACATTTATCGCATAGAAAAGATGTGCTGTGAAATAAATACGAGAGTTAGAAACATTAACAAAATATTATTTTCTGACTAAAAGCTGCGCTGCTTTTATTAAAAAATTTTATTACGTCTCATCCCTCATTTGGTTTAAATTTACCCCGAGGGACAGGATAATTTTCAACAAGATTATCTATTCATTTTTAATGATTTTTATACTTGTTATTTTTTGCATGACTATATATATATATATATATATATATATATATATATATAGGAGTGTTTCCATAATTTTATTCCAATAGATAAAGTTAGTGCCGAAATGTGTAGCAATATTAAATGATATGAGTAGGATAGTTGAAAATATGTGGATCAAAAAACCATCGAATAACTGTATATTAAAGCTAAAAAGGCGGTGACTAATTAAAATTATTTTTTTTTAGTCTCACTTGGCTTAATTTCTTGTCGTAGACGTTATTTTTAAAAATAATTTTGATAAAACACGGCCGTTATTCTGAAATCAAATGCAATTGAGGCAGCAAGGAGCAAAGGAATGTAGGTGCTAAAATTAAAAAGTTAAAGATAACCAGTAAAAATGGTAGGAAAACCTCTCATGTGTTTTGGTGCTGGTTATGGTACTAGTAATCTTGGTAGGTTCTACTATACTGCCGTGTGCAGGTAAACGGCAGTATCTGCAAGAAATGAGTTTTCGAGATATTTGAAGAAATGTGTGGTGGGTTCCACACTAACAATAGAGAAACATTGGAATTAGACATTTTTTTTTTCGCGCTTTTTTTTTTAAACGGAAATCAAATAAGAGAGCTTGTACGATAAAGATAACGTACAATAGATGGCAAAAACGCAAAAAAAATGAAAAATGAAAATTTGCAGTTACTGCCTTTTACCTGCACACGACAGTATACAGCATGATTCAGAATTTTTTTTAAATAAATGCCTACCTAGGACCGGAACTTTAAACACGTTTTACTCAAAACTTGAAAATTTACACTTACATCCCTTTGCCTTTTATTGACTCATTTGTAAAAAGTTATTCATGTGAAAAGAAACTCAAAAAAGACGGTGTTAAATATATTGCTTCTGTTGATAGGCAGGTGGATAAATTATTCGAGTTTCGAATTCCAATCCCAAAACCACAAACCTATTTTACTCGTGCTATTAATACTAATACAGAACGTAAAATATTTAACTAAAAATAACTGCCTTTAGGTTTTATGCTTGCTGACTTTGATAGTACAGAAAGCTTTTTTAACTAGCATGAAATTTGGTTTCATCACAGAAAGCATTACTTCTTTATGTTTAACCATATATGCATTTCCTCTAGAAGCAATACGGCAAGACAGGAAGGTACTTATAATTTTTTCAAAAGTTGCAAGTAACTATTTTTTTTGCATGATTACCCCACTGCGTTTTAATAGCACTTATTAATAACCCATTCCGAAAAACAAGAATGAGAAAAAGACTCACAGAAAATGATCAGGTACGAAGCAGGAAGCCTTAAATTTAGGATGATAACAGTCATAATTCCAATGCTTTCTGAGCCTCAAATTACCCACCAGGCAAAGTTTCTGAATCGCAGCTGAAGAACTATATGTACTTGAGAAAAAGAACCATTACAAAGACTAAGGGCGGTTATCACTCATTGTGGATCACACAAGACTTGAGTACATGACAAAACGGATCTTGCTCCTAGTTACTTATTAAGTCCACCGTAATAAATGGTTCGCTGTCAATCGAAGGCGCCAAATATGCAAGGCATAAAAGAAAGATCCTTTCCTTACTACTACGACTTACAATTAATTATTGTTTTCGGCTCTGGTGGGGTGCATCATTATTTTTCAACCTGGTACAAAGAAAAATTATTATTAATTAAAAGTTGATGTTGACATGAAAGACGAGGTGAGTAGAATGGATGCATTAAAATACCAATTCTGTTTCTACGATCGATGTAATTTGCGGGTGCGGAATGGGAATAAGTGAGAATTTGCATCTGTAATTTAAAAACCTCGAGGATTAATTTGCACTCGAAATTTTAACCATTTTTGTAATTAATGCCTAATGTTGAGCTTCTATAGCCACCAGATTCGCCCAACAAAAACTGGCAGCAAGTTATTTTTTAATTTGTGATTTCAGATTTTAAATAGTCTACCTTGCGGTGATTTAGGAAACTACCGGAAGAAGTAAAACGTTCCACGTTTTTACCTTTGAGGTAAAATATAGATTTCAGATATTTCGTGGTGCAATGTAATTACAAAAAATTAAAAATAAAAAATAAATAACAATAAGTTATAGAAAAAGAGATTTATTTTCTGAAATGTCTTATATTCAGATAAGAGGAACCCCAAAAAACCCCAGCACTCACACAACACACAGCTGTTGTCATCACACCTCGTTCACCACTTGATATTTTCCCAACTAGTGCAACACTGTCGATAGCTAACATCTTTTCAACCTCTTTTGAACTGTTGGGAATTTTGTTAAATCAGATTTGAAAATTTTCGTTCGATGCAAGATTGTACTTGTTCTCTTAGATGTTAAAGCCCTTAGAAAGACAATTAATATTTCAATGATAAAATGAAAATTGGGACACATTGAAGTTGAGATTATTTAAAATCAGTTTGTATTTCCCAGAAAAAAAAATGAGCATAAAAGATAGAAGCTATAAAAAAATGTCGTATGATTTTATAATTTTGGTTTCTACAAAGAAAGGAGAAAAACGAACATATTAAGCAGAAATAATTAGGGACAACTTAAAACATTTAGCTTCCAAAAAACTTGCTCTGCAAGATAAAAAATAATAATAATTTTATTCCTCGAAAAACACGTTTATTATTTTTCGAACGTCGTCAAATACTTTTGATTGTGAATACATTCAAATGTTCTTTATCGTCAGTGATTTTCTTCGCTAAACAGATATCCTCATCACATATCGATAGTATACAAGTGTTAAAATTTTGTAATAGCATGATGTTCTTTGCAAACGTTTATTGGCAGGAGATACTAATTTGTTCAGCATTTGTTTTAATGTAATAACTAAGCCTACATTACCTGTTTTCAATTACTAAATTGTTGCTATTGAATTTTTAGTATAGTTCAATGTACTGTTTACTGTAGGAGACACAAAATTTTAGGAAGAATAGGCCAGAATAACGTAATTCACATTAACACAACTCTTCAGGAGCATTTTTTTTCATCTTGGAAAGACCTTAGCTGTCTCTGATTATAATTATAGTTATTCATGCAAGATTTTTATTGAAGTTTCTTTTTACAGTAAGATATCAAAGAGCATTCTTTATTAGAACAGTTGGGGGGTCCACCCCCTTCTAGTTTGACTCGCCAACCCCCGTTCTTTACCTGCTGTGACAATTGATGATTTTCACACTTTTCAATGCGTCACGACATCATCAGGACTTCGTGTCCGACAGCTTAAGGTTTATGGAAGTGAGACAGGACGACATTGCTTTCCCTGGCTGTCCTGTATCTAACAGTACCATTATTTAACTGTTGCACATTGTCAGTGTGGAGAAGAGAGAGGGTTACAGACACACATACAGACAGACGCACTTGGGTTTTAATAGCATAGATAAGCTGCTTATGATCTTTTATTTTAATTCAATTTTTTCACTCACATAATTCAGGAACTAGTCTTTTAAGCGACTTTGCAGTGAATACCTCATTGGCGGTAGTTATTTAACAATCGAAAAACTTTATTCTGGTGTAGAAATATATGGAAAAATCAGAGCTCTACTTTCGCGATTGAATATTTTAGAAGCTATTTTGATCTTTTGCATCGATTCCGAGTTTCCTTTGCCCACAAGAGAAAAGCGATTTGAACCAGCTGCGTTTTTAAAGTATGAGAAGGGAAAAGTCATCTAAACTATTGATTACAATCCTCTCTTACATGCAACTCTTTAAAAAAAATAAAGATCAGAGCAAAGACAGAGGGAAAAAAATCACGAAATCTGAAAAAATGGCTTGCTGTGGAGAAAGTTGAAGTAACGACTCAGGTGAATAATAAATAAAAACATTTCCAATAATTCGGAACAAAAGTCGATATCCTAATTTCTTTAAAGATTTTCGGAAAAAGTGAATATTATTATGGCATCATAACAGGTTTTTCTATCGTATCTGGGAGATTAATACCAGTTACACGGTAATGGGCTTGCAAAACTTGCTTAGGATTCAAGAAGCGATTGCTGTTGCCATTCCGAATGTTTTATAGTTTAGTAAAAATAATCACATCAATGTTTTTCGTGTTTGATGAGTATTTTTTTTTTTTAAATTTACTTGGCTATTCCACAAAATAGCTTATTTTATTCATATTTTAAATTTCGTTTTAGAAATATAAAATAACTTTTGAAGCACTATAAGTTTTTTTTTTTAAATTAGCATGAAAAGTAAGGACATATTACGTTTGTTTAGTCAATACTGCTTCGAAAAAATAGTATAGGTTTAAATAAAATAGCATGAGCAAAGATTTTTTAAGGTTCAAGTAGGAAATTCATTCGACAGCATCAAAAGTTGACTTGTTATCAAAGGAGTTTTTTCTCCTGATGTTAAGCCAGCATTGTATTTTAAATGAGCGAAATACCTTTTTTGATTTTCTAAAAATAGTTTTTTTTTTGAGCAATCACGATAGCTTATTGCTTTTATTTGACCGTCCTTGGCGTCTCGTTCCTTTTTCAGCTTGGACCAGGGACACCAGCACCACCACCCACCGGCCTCTGCAGATGGCGCGGCGCGGCTGCTCCGGTCCTGAGCTATCCGCTTCTCCTGGTCGGAGGCGTCCATGTCCTACACACACGCACGCTCACACACATACACACACATATGCCTACGTGCATACACACAGGTCTACGCACACACACAAGACTACACACTTACACACACAACTATGCACACGTAACCGCCCAGGAGGAGAGGCAGGCTTGGGTGGGGGGAGGCTGTTTCTAGAAACAATAACTCCAATGAGTAGGGTCCTGTCTCAGTTCGTGATTGCGAAAAACATAATTTGAATTCAAAATTTCAGAATTCAAATTATTTTATTTTTCTTTTCCTTTTTTTCTTTTTTTTTTTGAATCTTTGCATCCATTAACTAAGCCTGTAATAGTTGGCATTCTATTGAGAAGTTGAACCCAACTGTCAACGTCCGAGGATCAAATATTCTTATAAAATACCAGTGACGAAATCGTGATTTTATTGCTCTCAGACGACACTAAACATTTTTATACTCATCAGCTTCAGAAAATATCATAATTTCACTATTAATAAAGCTGAAAATCTGTGTCTCTGGATGTCTGTTACGCGCATAGCGCCTAGATCGTTCGGCCGATTTTCATGAAATTTGGCATAAAATGAGTTCGTAGCATAGGGGTGAGCACCTCAAAGCGATTTTTTAAAAACTCGATTTTGTTCTTTTTCTATTCAATTTTAATCCACCATTTGTGGATTTAATTCCTCTTCACCGAGCAAAATACCATAACATGGACGAGTTAATTATCATAACATGGACGAGTTAATTATCATAACATGGACGAGCAAATTACCAGAACACGGACGAACAAATGAACATAGCAAATTGGCGAGAAATTCATCATCGATTATTTATAAATAGTATACAGAATAACCAAATGATTTGTTTAATTCTCTACTGCGGGAAAGCCGTGCGGGTACCGTTAGTATGATTATATACAAGAAATAACTAGCTCGCGTTTGATTGTGAAATACCTGCATAGATGACATTAATCTAACACTTTAAAATTGATCCATTGACATCAAGTTCGTAGATATTTAATGAAGAAAGTAAATTCATTTTTTTTCCTTATTTATGCACCATCTACGGTACTAAAAAAGTGATGCAAGTAATCATTAAAAATAACTGATGTTATGATTTTTTTTTTTTTGAAAGGTGGTTTAATCTAGAATACTCGGGCAGGTAGACGGCAGTATCTGGATAAATGAGTTTTCGAGATAGTTAGAGCAGCGCGTTTTTTCTTCAATACTAAGAATAGGGAATTGTTAGCATTTGACGTTTTTTCCGCGCCTTTTCTTCAGTTGAAACCTTTAAGTAAACTTATGCAGTAACGTTTACTTACAACAAAAGTAAAAAATACAGAAAAAAGAAAAAGAAAAATGAATTATTTGCAGTTATTGCCTTTAACGTGCCCACGTTCGTTAGCAGCTGCGATTTATTTGAGTGTTTTTTTTTTCTTTCTTTCTTTATTTCTTTATTTTTTTCTGAATTTAATATTCGTTATTGTTTTGTAAATTGTTCATTTCTATTAAAAAATATGTGTTTGGGAAAACGAATGTGGTAAATCATACACTTAGTATCTTACGTTGTTCTTGCATTTTGAAATTTAATCCCCATAATTTATCTGCATAATACTAAAACGCTAAATCTCAACACTAAATCTTCATCATTTAAATGTTTTAATAAATTTTCCCATTTTGTAAGAAATTTCATTTAATTTATTTAAGAAAACACGTAATGTCTAAAATATTTTCACCTGCTTCAGCATTTTACATCGGCATTATAATTCTTCATTATGGCAAAACCATCAGCATTTGATAATACTCTAAGTGTTAACACGTATAAAGAAAATTAAATTAGCAAGATAAATTATACAATAAGAAATTCAATTCAAATAATTTATCTGTAAAATACAAAAAGTTGAAAAATACTTCATCGTTTAAATGTTTTAATAAATGTACCCATTCAGTAGGAAATTTTATTTCATTTATTCAACAAAACACGCAGTGTCTTTAAACGCATACCTGCTTCACCATTTTACATCTGAATTGCGAAATATTTACTAGGGAAAAACCACCAGCAATTGAAACTACGCTACTAGTTATAACGTATAAAAAAAATAAAAGCAACAAGATTAATTGTAAAAGCATGCAAAAGCTACAAAGTTATAAAACAGTGCAGAAATTTGCAATGCTTATTATTCCACTAATTTTTATCTATTTTTTATGCCAGTATTTCTCTTGCCAATTTATCTTTTCTTTTAAGTGCCAACTACTGGGATGGTAGAGTGCAAATCTCGAAAAGAAATTCATTTTTCATTTTTTTGAATTTTTGTTATCTGGGGTACTTTTGCTTTATTGCGCAAGCTTGCTTTTTTGGTTTCCTCTAAAAAGAAAGCACGAAAAAAAAAACGTAAAATACCAACATTTTCCAGTTTTTAGTATAGAATCTGAAACGAGTTTCATCAAAAATCTATTTTAATTCATTTTCTGCAGATACTGCTCTTTACATTCTCATGGTAGACAAGTGGTTTGAGCGTAATTGAAAAAACTTCAATTTGGAAGAAGTGTGCTGTTAACAAGTGCAAATTCTTGTATGTAAGCAGTTTTTCTTTCGAATTAAGATAGAATAACAAAGTAAGGTACACAAATATGCTTAAAAATATGTCTTTTATATTTTTTTTACTGATATCCTTTAAGCAGATAACAACGCAAGAAAAATTCATTCTCACTTTTTTGCTGCAAATTACTCGACTCCATCTAGTTTGTTGAGCAATGAAAGGAATCCCGTCCGAGAAAAAAATCCCATTAAAAATACGAACGCATGTTACACACGATAGCAAGGGAGAAGGTCGCAAGTTCTTGGAGCGGGGTTTAATTGAATGTCTAACGTGTGTCCAAGGCCCCGGAACTGTCAGCTTCCTGGGTATCGAGGAAGGAGGAAAAGAATGCGCAACCCCATGAAAGGAATTCACTCTGATTTTCATCAGTTTCCAATTACAAGCTCTGAAAGGATGAAGATTTTTCTCCCCTCCTCCCGGATACCTTTCCTACCCCCGAGCAATCTCTTCACCTCAAATAATACGGACTGCATTTTGTAGGAGGGGGATCGTCTAACTTTGCATGTTACTGATAGGAATCGGGGGTAACGTAGGAATTGTTCACTAATATTAACGAAAATAAATCATTAAATCGTAGGAGTTTTGTTGTAGCCTTGTTTCATTAGACGTAATCAATAATTTTACAACTACTTTCTGGAGTTGAGAAAAGTGATTTGCTTTTTAAAGCTTTAGAAAGCAGTAAGATGATTAAGAGCGCTATTATTTAAAACGAGTGATATATAGAAAAGTTTAATTTGATATTTTGTGTGGAAACAAGTTGTTAATGAACTTATTCGATGGAAGATGAAAATTACAAGTTTCGTCAATATAATAATAATATATTTAAAAAAAAATTCTTTTTTTTTTCTTTTTCTTTTTTTTGAAATTTGGTTAACTTCTTTTTTTTTTTAATATTTTCTACTGTAACCAGACGGTAAATTTCAGAGGTGAATTTTTCCCATGACTTTAATTGTACTAAGTAATAACAGCAGTAATTATCGATTATTGGTATTAATATTTTTACTGTGGCTTCCGAAATAAAGAAACATTTCTAAGACGGTGAGATTATTTGGAGTTTTAAGTGTGTTCTGGAATAAGATTAAAAACTTCTTTAGTGTAAAAACAATTTTCCGAAGAAAAAAAAATGCTTTATGAAAAACAGAAGCTATTAGTTAATGTGAAACTGAAACTTTTTTTTTCCTTTTGAAAACTGTTAGACGTAAGATTTAGGTAAACTTCAAAGCACTTTTTTTATCTCAATAGCAGAGATTCAAATACAAGTTTATTATTCCCTTGAATATGAGAACTCGCAAATGCGGGAGAAAAAGAAAATTAAAGAATTATGTAAAATCAATTCAATTCCTTTATACTCAATTTGGAACATCAATGATAAAGAAAATTACAACGTACGATCCCTTTTCATAAGGTACATTACAAGGGTATCCTTTATATGCAAATATTTTTAAATTACAATATTTATTCACTTATTCAACAAGTTTTTTTTTTTTTTTTTTAAATTTTAGTAGTAAAAGAAAACTAAATAATAGCAACATTAAAAATTCCGAAAAAAATATGAAAAAAGAAAATGCACTATAATATTCATTTATAGTAAAAAGTAAAATAGCTCGATTACTTAATTGAATAAAGAAATCTCACATAGCTTCATTTATATTAAATCAAAGATGAAAGGCGTTTCTGCTTTTACGCACATTTGTTTTTTCGACTTTATAAAGCAACAACTACAAACTTACTAAGAATATAAATTTGCTCACTTTTTTATCATTTTCATTTAAGTTTTTTGATTTTTTTTTTAAATTTTGTTCTCAATTACGTTTTAAATGAAAAGGTTAAGAGTTTTCCATTTAGGCGCTGATATTAAAAATATTTCGATACTTCATAGAATACTCTTAAAATAATGAACTCGAAAAAAATCATTTACACCCTACGGTAAAATGTCTTTACAATTAAGTTCATTGAAAGTACAGCAGGAAAAAAAATAAAGTAGAATTCATATTCATATTTCTACATATCCAGTAAAAATATCTTTTTTTAAAAACTTTTAAAGTTAAATGAAATATTTTTCGAATGAAAGAAAAAAAATGAAAAACAAAAATGAGATAAACAAAAGAAGATATTGCTAAAAAATAGGTTCAAATGGAATAATTATTTGAATGATGTTAAGGTTGGAAAAGTCAGACATCAGAGATCTCATAGCAATAGATATGTTTTCCTTTTTTTTTTTTTTTTCAATTTTATATCTATCTAACTTAATATATCTTCGATTTTTTTTTTTTTAAATTTTGAATACACTTTCATTAAATTGTAAGACTGTTTTAACATTTATTTTTACGAGCGATACCCGCACGGCTTTACCTATAGTAGGAAATCAGAAGGTCATTTGGTTCGCCTGTATATTTACAAGCAATAGATGATGAATTTCTCGCGAATTCGCTATGTTAAGTTGCTCGCCCATGTTATGGTAGTTTGCGCGGTAAATTGTTTTTAAAATTGGAATATAAAAAGAACAAAATCGAATTTTCGAAAAATCGCTTCGACGTGCACATTTCCATGCTACAAACTAATTCTGTGCCAAATTTCATTAAAATTGATCGATAGGCTCGTCACAGACATCGAAACAGAAATCCAGTCTTTCTCTTAATAAAGTTTTTTTAATTTTATACAGTACTTTGCATTTACCGAACAGGAAAATCAGGCTAAAATCTAAAATGAAAAAAAAAAGAAAATTAATTTGAATTCTGAAATTTTGAATTCAAATTAGGTTTTTCGCAATCACGAGTTGCGACATGACTCGTGGAGACTCATTGGAGTTATTGTTTCTAGAAACGGCTCCTGTCCCCCCTTCCCCAAGCCTGCCTCTCCTCCTGGGCGGTTACGTGGGAATAGTTGTGTGTAAGTGTGTAGGCTTGTGTGTGTGCGTAGACCTGTGTGTATGCACGTAGGCGTGAGTGCATGTGTGTGAGCGTGCGTGTGTGTAGGACATGGACGCCTCCGACCAAGATAAGCGGATAGCTCAGGACCGGAGCAGCCGCGCCGCCTGCAGAGGACGGTGGGCGGTGGTGCTGCAGAGGCCCATGGTCCAAGCTGAAAAAGGAACCACAACGTCAAGGACGGTCAAGTGAGGACAATAAGCAATCGTGATTGCTCAAAAAAAAAAAAGGTTAATTCAATGGTCTTCGGTACGTCATGTGTCTGTGAGTGCGAGGTTGCGCGCGTGCGTACGTGTAAGTTTGTGTGCGGGTGTGTGCGGGTGTTTTAAAAGTAATAATAAGATAACGAGATCAAAGCGCACCTATCTCTGCGAAGTATTTGGCTCCGAAATTGAAAGTTGTGTGTTTACCTCAGCGTCATACATTTTTTTTTTTCCAAACGTGAATTTAGTTAATAAATCTATGAGTTTTCTGAGAAATATAGGCAATATAATGACATCACTCCTTTAAAATGTGATGTATTTAGTAGTTTTAAACTAATTTTAGCCCGTGACGGAATTTAAAAAATAAGATTATCTTGTGGATTTTTAAGATTTATGACGCATTTAATATTTATAGCATTCTTTAAAAAGTCTCCCATTTGCCATTTAACAGAAAAAAATATCTAATTTGAGATAAATGTATCTCAAAATAGTTCTAAAACTATTTGTAAAGATAAACTTCTACAATATATCGGATTTCTGACTATCATGCTCTCAAAAGAAGTTTTTGATTGCACATATAAACGTTTTTTCTTATATTTAAAAAAAAATTGCAGTAACAATTTACTCAGTCACATAGATAACAACGATTCTTCCATTTTAGTAATTAATATGAAGAACTTCTCCCTCATTGTTTTCAATAAAAAATGGCGATTTTTTCTTTTCTTTTTTTCATTTAAAGTCATTTTAACACTTTTTGGTTGATAATTAAGATAATTTTTAACGATTACTGCAATTAAAACGAGTAAACTGAACAAAATTATTACTTCAGTGGTTTATACCAACTAAGACAATCAAGCATCAATTACATCAATTTTTTAAAAAAACCTTTTCGTTCGACTATCGGAGCAGCCCCGACAGTTAAAATATTGGAATGGATTTTCATGTGAACTGCTGTCGGATGTAAACTTTAACTCGTATGTCAGAGGTCTCCCCATCGGCTGCAGTAAATAACTAACTTAGAATATAAAAAAAGTGAAAATTTTTAATGTAAAAAATTTGTATTAGTGATTATCAAATTTATATCTCTTTATGAACATTGTTTTTTGGCAATTCTTGACTTTCAAACAAAATAGATATTGAGTTGAGTTCGAGCGATTTGAACGCATTATATCTTTTTGGAAGTAACATCAATTACGCTCTTGCCTTTTTTTAATAAATCTCCTATCTCCTGCGGTTATATAAAACCAAGAGAAGAAGCAATCTTCTAGTACAATTGCCAAAACCATTTTATGATTGCTTAGTTGCTTTCTAATAGTAATATTTCATAAAGTTTTATCACTTATAATAACTATTACAGTTTTTAAAATACATTTTCGTCGACTTGTTTTAGCTAAATGTACGCACGCTAAGTTACAGTAAGGATCTGTTATTCTTCCCGTTTGACTTTATTTTTATTATGAAAACAACCATCTTTAAAAAGCTGCTTGAGATTTAAATAAGGTGTCAGATAAACTTCATTTCGGTAAATTTCACTATTATTTAGCAGATGGGTTGCCCACGTTTAAAAAACAAAGTTATTTGATAAAAAATGTAAAAAAAATAGACATTGTTGAAAGACAATAGATGATATTTTCATACTGCCGAATAGCTTTACCACAAACAACTACTGAAAGTAGAGTGTTCTCAACCAGTTTTTTTCAAATAAGTAGACCAGATCCGTTACAGTTATGTGGAAATCAAGTCACTAAGTTGATTATGAAACATATATGATTATGAAACGAAAAATACATTGCATTGTGAAATCGTTTAGCAGTGATATTGTCTTTTAATCTCCCTTTCCTCTTTTTTCGCAGAATAGCATTACCCGATAAAGAGTTTTATGAATGAAGCGTGTCATGATAATGCTTTGATTAATTTGTTTAATTCATAGACATATTTACCGTATTGGTGATAGCATGAATCAGGTCTTGCGAAAGGACAACATGACTTTGATGGCGATTTAAAAAAAAAATATGTTAATGACACGCTATCTAAGCAAATAAAGTCAAAAGACTGAATTAAGGCTTACAATCTAACTTCATTTACACAAATTAATCCTTTGCTTAATCCTAAACTTATGGACATAACTAAGAATTAAATTTGATTTGCCTCTCACGGAGCTGCATCAATTGACGGACCTTTGCCGAGCGTATGCGGCCCATTATTTTGAATTGACATTCCAATAAATTTACGACGGGCACACGAGAGTGGGCTCAAATTATGCATACACGGCACACACTCATCGTCTGCAAACAGGATGGCTCATTATGGCAACACTTATGAATCCATCCGAACCAACAGCTCTCTCTCTCTCTCTCGAAATAGAATTAGAACCCAGGCCGCTTTATCGGGTCCGAGTTTCATTTGCTGCTGATATCCAACTCATCAAATCGTATTAAAACCGTTCCCCGTTTCTATTGCCGTTTCAACACACGTAATCCCAGATTACGATGGAACATGGTTGTCAAGGCGAAAGGGGGCATGCAGTTAATTAGCAAAGACCTGCCAGGTTCCCTGTTTAGTAACCACTCAACCCCTTTGGCCTCCTGTTCCACCTTCTCTGGCAAAATGTACTTTTAAATCCTATTTCGGCAAGCTAAGTGGAAATGCTTGGGGTCTTTTCCGTTATGTAAACACATCTCGCGGTGCAACATCGATTCTTGGCGTATCGTAAACTTGCTCCCCACGCCCTTCTCCTGCATACTCTGACGTGATTTTCCTTGAGGTTTGTAGATTAAAGGCCTCGGGTCGCGAAAGCTTCAAAATGGATGTCATCTTAACTTTGGAGTGTGCTATTTCCTTTTCAGGGAATTCAAAAGCAAAGGCGCAGATGAGTTCTAGGTCAAATTCTGGAAGGTGCAGTCTTTGGGAAGATAATTAGTTTTCTCATTTTTCTTGAGCCGCGATCAGAAGTTTCAACATGGGGATAGTTTTCTGTCACAAGCACGACATTCATTCGCGTCGCGTTCTTAACGTGTGATTATTTGAATATATATTTTTTATTTTTAATATTCATAAAAAAAATAGTACACTTTAGACCTTTAGAGCATTGATCGGTAAACGCCGCAATATCGTATAAAGATATCAAGAGTTATGTTTGCAAATGAAAACAGAAGATAAAATGACTAAAAGTAATATGTTTGTTAATAGCTTGTCTCAGACTTATCATTGCGTTATAAAAGGCTCTAAAAAATGCAAAAATCAATTGATTCAGAATCTTCTGACTTGAAATGATGTTCAGATCACGTGTTATTCATTGGTTACTTGTTAATAAATCTTCCCTGAAAGTTGACATGGAAATCCAGAATTCTAAAATTTGTACTATTGTTACAATTTTTTTAAAATGGTCGCTTTTCTTGTTATCATGAAAATGATTACAAATGAAGGACTATTTATTACAGAAAATAATAAGTATTGTGAGATAAATATTTGCCCATGCAAGTTGATTTAATAAAATAGACTTCACAATGATGAATGTGTGTGATTTCTTGACACGCTAGCGAATAAAAATTTAATGAATTATTTTATAACTTTCTGAATAGGATCACACATTGTTTATTTACTTTTAAAATCTAGTATTACTATACCTTATTTTAATCAATTACGCGCTTCTGCGAAAGCTTTATAACAGTATTTTACGGTACCGAGTGTTAAAAATTTAAAGTTAGTTACACCAAGTTTTCTGTATACTCCTTTCTTTAAATAATTTGTATAATTAAAAGCAAAAAAAAAAAAAAAAATCCTATAAAACGCCTTAAGGTTCACGTACAGACGCAAGTTTATGTATTTCATGATAAATTTCTTTATTACCCCAACAGCTTAACGCATTAGCACGTGCCTGACACGGGCATTCTTGTATACAAGCGTCCCTCGTATAACACAGGACGAGTGCAACACGGTTTCGGTATTTCACGGTACGAAACTTGAATTTAATACTTCATGGTTTTGATATATCACGAATGTTATCTTTAAAAATAATGTAATTTCATTTTTGTTTAATACATTCTGTTAATTTTTGGTAATATCTCTAATATTTTAATTTGTTTTTAAGAAACTTGGTTTCTATATAACACGGTACACATCCCTTGATCTACATTATTACTAAGTCTCGTATAACAAGGTTTCGATTTAACACGAAACACGGTTTCGATACAACACGATACATATTGAGATGATTTTTACTATGTACAGGTTTAATTAGTGTAAAAAATAAGTTAAAAAGACATTTTTAAAAAGTCTCGTATAACACTGTTTTCATACTACGCGGAACGAGTTAACCGTGTTATAGAAGGGACGCGTGTATCGTGTTTTATCATTTCTAATGTCCGTCTGGTTTTCGTTCTAGTAGAAGTATATAGACTGTATTATTGTTGAAATTACTCGTATTTACTACTAGTGGTACCCGCACAGCTTTGCCCGTAATAGAAAAATTAAAAGGTCTTTTGGTTCGCCTGTATATTTACAAATAATGTGTGGTGAATTTTCTCGCCAATTGGCTTGTATCCATGTTACGGTTCCACGTTATGATAGTTCCGTATCTCGCCAATTGGCTTGTGCCCATGTTACGGTTCCACGTTATGATAATTTCGTAAATTACTCGTCCATCTTATGAGAGTTTTGTTCTTAAAATTGGAATAGAAAAAGAACCACGTCGAATTTTCGAAAAATCGCTTCGAGGTGCACACCCCCATGCTGCAAACTAACTTTGTGCCAAATATCAGGAAAATAGGCTATGTGCGTCACAGAGATCCTGACAGACAGACAGAGATCCGGACATCCAGACATCCTCCTGACATCCAGACATTCTCCGGACATCCTCCTGACATCCAGACAGAGAGACTTTCAGCTTTATTATTAGTAAATATAGATGGCACAACTATGCAGCATTTTTCTTGAGTGAACCTCGTTTTATTGTGTAATGTAGTTTGGTGTGAAACGTTCTCCTGCCTTTGTATAGAAGTTTGGTAAGATCTGATTTCAGTGATGCTGTTCAGTTTTGGTCTCTTTTTCTCAAGAAAGATATTTCTTTATTGTAACGGGTTCAAAGTAAGGCTATTAAGCTCTGAAGGATACTTTCAGATTTAAATTATGATACCAGATTTAAAAAGCTCTATATCCATTACCTTGAACATAGTAGTCTGAGGCGACATGATTCCTTTGTTTGAATTTATCAAAATTCAAAGATGTTGTTTCCGGTGGGGCTGTATAAGAGGAAGCTAAGCGTTTACGCAACCTTGTGCGCTTCCCCAGCAAGGCATCAGTCTTTCTTGTGCCGCCATTAAGGCGCTGATGCATAGCGCAAATTTCCACCTGATGGCGGCACCTGGACTCTCTTTGATGCGAAATTGCAATAAGAATTTGACTTTGTTAAGGGAATTCTAGACCAAACGCATACCCTTGGGATCTTTTACATGACGCGTAATCATATGACATGGGCGCTGATGATTTTCTGCATCTCGAAAATCCACCGACTGGCCACCTCGGCTCAGAACCCGGGTTCAAAGGCGTACAAGGCCAGCGCCTTACCATCACGCCACCAGCCGGTAAAAATTGAAAAATATTAACGGGTTAAATTTTTGCAGGTAAAGTTGTAATAAGCACGAGAGAAGAAACCTTAAAGAGGGCATTGATCTTAATAGGGGACTAATTGACAAGGACCTGCCTAATCGTGCCCAGAGCCTGTAGTGTATTGTATTGAAAAGGCAATGCATCAATTTTTATTGCCAAACTGATTTTTACTTCCTTTTACAAAAAAGGAAGTATTGTATTCGCGAAAAAATTTTCACTTAAAAATCGACCTTAATTTTCATTTTACTCACCCCCGAATGAATATTGAGTTTTTTTTTTCGATCCAACCACACGTGGATAAGTGCCCAAGAACGCATAGACACGCGAAATATCCATGATGACGATTCCCGAGTTAATTACAACGAATTTTCTCGTGACGTCTGAATGTACGTATGTATACATGTGCGTATGTGCGGACGTGCGTATGGACGGAAGTGCGCATGTGCGTATGTGCGTATGTATGTCGCATAACTGAAGAACGGTAAGTCCTAGAAAGTTGAAAGTTGGTACGTAGACTCCTACTGGGGTCTAGTTGTGCACCTAACCTTTTGGTTGCATGCGGGTGTTTCTAAATGGGTCTTTTGCCCCTTTTTGGGGGAAATCCTTGTTAATTTCGATGTAAACTCCAGTGGTGTTATAATTTGGCGGACACTTGGCGATATATCGCCAGTCTATTAGCCGCCAAGTTTTGTCGCCCCACTTGGCGACAAATTTTGCGATTTTTTTTTTTTTTTAATTTGTTTCAATTTGGCCACTGTTGGTGATATTTAGAGAGCAAACTATAGAATCAAATTCAAATTGCCAGTAATGGGGATATGACATTAAATTGGAGTAAAAGAAAGTCATGTGATGCACACATTAGCTTGTTTAGTAAATATTACGATTTTAAGAATGGCAAATTGATTTTAATATGAAATTCGAGCTACACATGCAATGAAATCATTTAGAGTTTGTTTGTATGTTGATGATTTTATGGTTTTCTCCCCCTCGCCTCTAGTCATCCCCCTCCTACTACTGAAATTGTAAAACTATAACTATACTTATTTATTCATTTTATATCAAAAAAATCGATCATTTTTCAGCCGACTTTTTGAAAGAAAAAAAAACTGGTGCTTTCAGGGACTAATGAATTCAATAGACTTTTTTTTTCAAATATGTTTCAAATGATCAGTACATTTCGTATAATGTATTATAAGTTCAAATATACGTGGTAAATACAACTTATTAAAAATATAAAATTGTGTATAGCGTAAGAATTTATCTATTTCTTTGTAAAGTTTCTTTTACTTTCTTTTTTTTTCTTCTTTCTTTTTTTGATATTTTAGCTACCCCTTAGTATTCTTGCTACCCCTACACGTATCACCCATGACTTGAATCATTTGTCTTGGTCTTATCAAGACGATGCAAGAACGAAATGAAATTCAGATTCGAACGTCGTCCATGATTTCCTGTAGGTGGAGAAAAAAAAATAGGCTTAAATAGAAAAAAAAAGAAGCTCTGACAGAAAAGGCTATGTCGTTAGAATTTCTCACTTTAAGCCTCAAGCACCCCTTTCTTTGAATGAGAGAACGGGGTGGGTAATTTCATAAACATTCGAATTGGAAACTTCCTTTCCAATTCTTTGAGATGCAGAATAGTCGAAAAATAAATGAAATTCTAAAAGTGTTTTCTTTCTTTTTTATATCTTCACACTACACTTCCTTTTTATTTTCTATTTCAGATCTTTTCTCTGTGCTGCTCTTGTGGTAAATACAGTGGTCTAAGTCCTGTGAAATATAGATATTTTTGATAATGGGTGTTTCTTTTGGATAATGTTTTGCCTATACGAAAAGGATTTGTTGTAACGAAACATAATTTGATGAATTATGTTTGGGTTACAAGTCATTTTGTGGTTTTAGTTTTAGCTTAACTGCTTTGAAACTTTTTTTTTTTTCGTGTGTGAAATTAAAACGAGAACGAAAAGCAACTGGTTATTTTGTTACCAAAATAAATCTTATTTTTGATGCGGCAAATTATTATTATTATTATTATTATTATTATTATTATTATTATTATTATTATTATTATTATTATTATTTTATTTATTTATTTATTTATTTATTTTTATTTTTCTTCTTCTTCTTCTTATTATTATTTTTTTTTTTGCAATGAATCATGCTAGTGATACGTAGGAAAAATCTTTTAAGTGTCAAAAGCATTTTTTACACGAAAGTATTTCTTTGTTTCAGTATTTCTTTGTATAAATCAACGTATTTGTTTGCCTTGTTATTTTTTTCCAAACTACAAAAAGTCCCGTTACATGGAGTAACAATAGTAAGAAATATCCGTTTCATTAGAATAAATTATCAGTCTCGTTTTAATTTCTACTACATTACAGCGAAATTCCCGTTAAAACGAACAAATTTTACGACCCTCTTAAGTTCGTAGTAACGAAGTTTTACGGCAGTATATATTTAAATTTTAACCAAGAGGTTAGGCAAGTGGCAATGCATGTGACTCATAGATTCATTATAGGGAAGAGTCAGGCAGGATTGAGACAGCATCGTATTTATGCCGAAATAATTTGAAAGTTGTTTCTAGAGTGTCAGGTAAATGTAACAGTTTCAGATTCTTGACTCAAAACTGCTACATCAATAGTAAGAGCCGTAAACCGCGAGGCAAAAGGAGGGAAACAACTCAACAGTTCTGAAGATGAACGTAATCGTCCGCCATCTTGGATGGTCATGTGATTTCTCGTAGTCTTTCACGAGGGTATTTTTAGGATGACGTCACTGATTTCTTGTAGTCTTTTTGGAGCAATATACGTTTTGTAAGGTGATTATAAAATGTGCAGTTAGGTAAATCCATTCAGATTAGTATTTTTCGAACTAAAACAATCATTTTTATACGAAAACAAAGAGGAATTTAAACGTACAATAAAGAAACAATTTCATTTGTCTTCCTTTATTGCAAGTAATAAAGCAAAATTTCTTCAATTCGTTTCAGTTTCAGGGCATGTACGAAGTGAACAACTCATTTTAACTTGTTGCAAATCATATGAAACAGTAAGCGTTTTTACAGCATTAAAAAATACATATCTTCAGAAGTTTTTATAGTTGGTTTACTTTCTTGGTAGAACTACAGTGTTCTATCTCGTAAAATAATTGTATTAATGATAATGGTAGTAGTAGTTCTCATAACAAATTATGCAGCCAGAGTTAGCTGTAACGCTTGTTTGGAGAAATGCCTTAGAAAACTTGCTAGAATTTGCTTAGACAACTTTGAGCTATCAATCCCACGTGACTAATTTACAGCAAAAAAAGAAAAAAGAAACGGTGCGCGATAATAATGATATTAATTTGATATAATAATTATAATGTCTTCAAACGTCCTTGGTATACTTTGAAAATACATTGAAAAGAAACGAATTGTCGCACCAATATACGGTTCGTGTCATAATTCTTCACAAGTTCAAGACTTTTTATGATATCGTAAAAAACGGGAAATAAAGTTAAAGAAGAAAGTGTAACGATAAGTAATTTACAATGACGGCTGTATCGCCAAAGCAAGAAAAAATTAACTCTTACTGTGACTATAAAACAACTACATATTGCTCTATTTTTCTTTGTTTCCACTTTTTTATAATGTCATATATATATATATATATATATATATATATATATATATATATTGAACCTATGAAGTACTATGGGGCAAACCGCATACTGATACGACAATTTATTGCTTTTCTATGAATTTTTAAATCGTATCAAGGACTTTCGGGCACCCTATACATTATTCTCCTAAAATTAAAAAAATAATAATAATAAAAAGAGATTTACTTAACTTTTGAAAATTAAGCAAACCAATTTCGAAAGTAACGAAAATAAGAGCTAAGGAGCTGAAAAGTGAGCAACAAAAGCATTTTTCTTCTGCAAATTAAGAAACTCAGAAAAACAGAAACTTATTCCATTCTTATTCTCAGACCACATCAGGTGCATCTATGTGAGAAACTGTGCTCTGAAAGTTTAATGAACTCCAAATGCCTACGGTGGGAACAATTCAGATTTACTCGGTTACTTTTTCTTTCGTTTCTCTTTCTATGTAAAGCCTTCCTTTATTTGAAGATTTTCTTAAGATTTTCATCGCTTTTTTTACTGTAGTGTTATTTACGTTTTGTCCAAAGCGTTCTAAATTTAAAACGAGAATGATAGTAATATAATGGTAATCTAGTTTGCTAATAATTGAATAAAGCAAACTGTAGAGAGAGAGAGAGAGTACTGATGCCTGTCAAAATTTCCGGGGAGCACTTAGAACTATTTTGAAATAAAAAAGTAAGCATTAACGAATGATTTGTTTTGCACTAGGGGCATTCCACGGTATTTTTGACATTATGTAGAATCCGTAACGTGACCTTTTTTTGTCATAACTTTTTAATTTACCGTTTGATTTGCAAATTATTTTAATTTGAGCTGGTGTGTTGGTAGGAAAAGAACAAAATAAAATAATATGCTAATCAAACAGTAAATTGAAAAGTTATGGCAAAAAAGGTCACGTTACGGACTCTACATAAATGTCAAAAATACCGTGGAATGCCGCACTAGTTATAAAAACTTTAACAGCACCCAGTACTAGTTCGAATAATTCTTTATCGCAATCATAACATTAATTTTAGAGTAAGTTTTGATTCATTATTTATATTGTTTATTGTATTACTAGAAAATTGCTCGCCAAGGTTTGACGGGTGAAAATTGCTTTTACATTTGTCGAAGCAATTGCTTCTTTGGTGATATTTTAATAGTTGAAATTTTAGCCTTAACTACACTGGATGAATCCTAAACTCCTCCACAGAATGCGTTCATTGTTGACCAATTTTTCGTTTCTTCATTCCCCTGAAATGACAGTCTTATTAGTAAAACAGTTAAGTTACCGGATTCAGTTCAGCCTTGTCACAATAAAGCATTTCCCTGCATATTAAACATTACCATAACATATTATCAAATGATCATGATGTGGCTCGAATACCATTGTTGGTGACGTCAGGAACGTTATTCGATCCGTGAATTCACTGTTATATATATATATATATATATATATATATATATATATATATATATATATATATATATATATATATATATATATATATATAACAATTTTAGAGTTAAGCTTTGATTCCTTATTTATATTGTTTATTGTATTACTAGAAAATTGCCCGTCAAGGTATGACGGGTGAAAATTTCTTCTACATTTGAACGAAGCCATTGCCTCTTTGGTGATATTTTGAAATTTTAGCCGTAACTCCAGTGGATGAAAATTACACTCCCGCACAGCCCCGAAGTCGTCCGCGTGAAGTCGTCAGCGTAATGCGTGGTACCATGAATCAGATGCATGTTAATTTTTCTTGTGATGACGTCGTACATTTGTGATTTAGAAATGTCATTCTACCTTTTATTTGGAAACTAGCTGCATTGTCCGGCTTTGCCCGATCTACCTTGAAAAAAAAACCATTGCGTCAAGTGAAGTATTTTCAATAACCAGGATTAAATGAAAGAAAGAAAAAACCATCATGCAAAATTTTCTCGCCAAACAATGACGATAGATACTAAAACACTTTTAAGAAATTAAATTAAAATGAGAAAGATGGATTTAAAAGGCGTAACCATGGAAACACAAAATAAAATAAGTTCAAGAATTGAAAATGAGAAAGATGGAAATAAGCAATGAATTCAAAAAGCGTTACCATGGAAACGCAAAATAAAATGGTTAAAAACTTGAATAGAGAACAGATTTTTGAACTTCATTTAATTCGCTTGTAACTTTTTTTCTAATGGAGATAGAGGGTTAAACTTTCGACCTTAGGTCGAGAGAGATGTGAAGTAAAAAATCTCGCTTTTTCCAATGCTGTCAAAAAGAAAACTACGGGACAATTCCTTCACTTTTTATTGATGGATTTAATGAAGAAAGTAGTGCCTAAATTTCAGCTAAGCCTAAAAAAATTCGAACTAAAAACGTAAAAAACTCCCTCCGCAACTAAATTAGAGCATTGGAACAAATTGCGTAGAACGCGGAAAATTCTTCCCTTCCCAACGATATATGTAATATTACTATTTGCGAGTAATTTTTCACCCCTATATTCGGGAATTTGTGTGAAAATTGGACGTAAATTGGAATAAAAAAAGAACTATTCATCGAATTGTTTTCGAACTGGTCTGCAAACCTTCTCAGAACTTAAAGGAACAAACTGAAAATTTCAGCAAAATCGGCCGGGTAGTTCTCGAGTTTTGCGAGTTCAAACACACAGACACTTTTTGGTGACTTCATTTTATACTATGTAGAGATTGTTTTATTGTTAAGTATACCAAAGGAAAAACTTATTTCTTGGCGGTGTAGATTATATGCAGAGCTTTCTTTGCATGTTTTCTCATATTAACTAATAAATTCTACCAAATTTAGAGTTTATAAAAATGTAATGAATTTTAGGTGTATAGAGTAGTGTTTGGATGAGTAGAACAGCTGCATTAATAACGAAATAAAATGTGTTTTGTAACTTGTTGAGTAGATGTAGCAGCTGAAGGCTTTGCTACAAATACTGGACACACTGTAAATAACTGTTCACATTTTATTTCGGCATTGATGGAAGCTGTCTAATTTCTTCCAACTTTCCTCTTATAGATAAATTATTGTAGCTCACAATTAATTCCAATTCAAAGTTCTTAAAAATGCAATTAGTTTAATATGTATATCTTCTAACGCAAGTACACACATCTTTTTTTTCCTTAGTTCTTCTATGTTTTTTTTTTTTTTTTTTCAAACGGAACTTTTTACGTCAAACGTCTTCTGTGATTCAAAAAACACAACGTAATAAAATAAAAGCCTGGAAGAAACAAGCATTATTACTTCAGCAAATGCTTATAACACAATTCACCACTGCTAATTAAAAGAATGTTATGAGACCTTGCCTTCGCTTTTTCAATATTTTGTTTTCTGCCGGATGAACGAATTGGACATAATAAAGTTAAACGGACGGAATAATTTAATATTAATTTAATCAATCAATTAAGTGAAAAGATATGCAGAGAAAAGCAAATCTTGAGAAAACATTCCGCAAGAAAAACGTCAAAGAGCAACAAAAACTCAGATTTTTCTGCATAAAATAAATAAGCGAAAAAGTAGCAAAGAAGCATAAACTTAATTATAAAAGAAGGAATGGCTTAAAATAAAGAATAAACGCTGCAGCTACGACGCAATATTGCATCTTCATTAGGAAAATTAATGGTTCTAGTAAATAAATGAACTCGCTAACATGTTCTTTTAAGAAAAGTACCCCATTTGATATGATGCTGATGTCTGTTTCGTTTTTCCTTCTCTCTGTTTTTTTTTTCTTTTTAAGTCACGCTAGCAGTTTTCGTTTCATTTTTCGTTTTTAATTTATAAATCAAATTAAGAGGAAAAAAATACTAACGCAGGATTTATCTAAAGATGTATTGACAGTATATTTTTTCTTATTTTTGAACATTTTTTTTAACCATTTTTCTTTCTTGAAAAGCAAACTTATATGCAAAACAAACGTGCTTTTATGTTTATTCGCTAATGTTTGTTACATTTAATTTGGCTGAAAACAAATGTAATTTCCTTTAGTCTATTATAAAGGAAAAAAATCGTGTAATCAATCTAAAATGTCTTCTTTTTTAAATTATTGTTATCTTATTAATAACTGTTGTCCAAGACGATCCCATAATTAAGATTGGAACTTTATAATAACTATATGTATCTTAATTCTTGTTCGAGTAATTTGAAACGACTTCTTAATTTAAAATTTTCAATCATGTAGAGAAAAAATATATTTATAATTTTTAGTTTAAAACAAAGTTTTTAATCTTTGCATGCAAATCGTGCTTCAGTCTGATCTGAATTTGTTTACTTAAATAAAATTACAATATTTTTTAAAATCCGCATGCAGCTCTTTTGTTTTCCTCTTTTTGTTTTTCCAGTTACACATTTACTTTTATCTTCTCATAAAAGCGGGAAAAATATTTTAAACTGAAAAGAAATTTAAATTTATTCGTATTTTAATTAAAAGGTTTTGATTTACTCATTTTATGTGGCGTTCTTCCTCACAACTCGTTTCCAATAAAAGCAGGTGTATTTCTTTTTGTATTTCACGACTTATTGTCTTTCATTGAAGTAATTACGCTGAATATTAACTGAAACTATTCAAAATAAATTCTCTAAAATAATACTTTCAAGAGACTTAATCACCGAAAAATAGGAATCATTATTTGTAATTTGCGTAAATATTTATTCTTCGCAAATATATTTTCAATTAAAACCACGTTTAATAGACGTCAAACATATTGAATGCATCTAAGTTTCTTTTAACGATACAAACCCTATGAAAAAGTATTTAAAAACATTTGATTATCAACTAATGATACGAGAGATTTTTAAACAAAGCTTTAAACATCAGAAAATTAAAGGTCAATATTATTGGTATATAGTATGTTAATTAATCATACGCTTTTAAAATGTGGCTTCTAGTGACGTTCGGAAAGCATGCATTGTGTGTTTAAACTAAATTTAAGAAAAAAAAAACGAGCTGATGTGTGCCTCACATGACTTCCTTTTACTCCAATTTAATGTCATTTTTCCATTATTGGTCATTTTAATGTGATTCAATAGTTTACTCTCTAAATATCATCAAACAGTGGCCAAATTGAAACCATATTTAAAAAAACGAAAAAAAAAATCACCAAATTTGGTGGCGACAAAACTTGGCGACCAAAAAACTGGCGATATATCGCCAAGTGTCCGCCAAATTGCAATACCACTTGAATTTACATCGAAATTAACAATGATTTCCCCTGAAAAATGGGCAAAAGATCCCCTTAGAAACACCCGAATGCAATCAAAAGGGAAGGTGCACAACTAGACCCCACTAGGAGTCTACGTACCAAATTTCAACTTTCTAGGACGTACCGTTCTTAATTTATGCGACATACATACGCACAGCCGCACATCCGCCCATACGTACATCCGCACATACGCACAACCGCACATACATACATACGTACATACAGACGTCGCGAGAAAACTCGTTGTAAATAACTCAAGAATCGTCAAAATGGATATCTCGCGTGTCTATACGGTCTTAGGCCACGTGTGGTCGAGTCGAAAAAAAAGCTCAACATTCAATCGGGGGTGAGTAAAATGGAAATGAAGGTCGATTTTTGAGTGAAAATTATTTCGCGAATACAATACTTCCTTTTTTGTAAAAGGAAGTAAAAAGGTACCATACTTCTCAGTTATAAAAACTATACTATTTTAAATATTGCACTTATTTTCTATTCCTTATTTACTGCCATGTCTTGTAAAGTTTTCATAAAAACTGCTCATTTGGCGATAACATTATTTTGTCATTTTGTACAACAATAAAGTACATGAAATGTACCAGATCGCCCGGTTATCCCTTCCAGAGACTGCAGTTTCGTTCTTAATGGAATTCATCGGTCTGGATTAGTGAATAACTGAGCAGGAGGTAGATGTCATATTATTGAAGCTGACAGAGACAACAAACTGGTAGATAGAGAAAATATCCTCACATCGAGTGTCCGCAGTACTGTGCGGTTCGACTCGTGAATTAAATGCAAAGCTTGGGTAGATAGCAGTAATCTCAGCTTCAATGAGATGACATCTCCATCCGACTCGGTTATTCACTAATACATACTGATGAGTTCTAATAAGAACAAAACCGCAGTCTCTGGATGTGATAACTGGACGGCCTGGTATATATTCCGCCTTAGTCGTTGCTTAGGAACGGTAATTTACTGCTATATAGGGGAGGGTCGGATAGTATCGGACACCTCAGCTATTTCAATCATAACACTTTTTGTTTTATTTGTAAAGAATTAGTTTTTACACTAAATTATGCTGTACTAAGTTACCTAACATAAATTGTAAACTTTAGTTAAAAAAACATGGAGTCGTATTTTTTAAACAAGTTTTTGTCAAACTCTATTTTTGGCCAATTTTAAATTTTGGAGTGTTGTATCGAACAAAACATTAAAATGTTGAAATAAAAAATAAAAAAAAGTTCAGAAATAACATTTTAATGTGCATAAAAATGAAACAGACTAAGTGGTTGGTTACTTAGGTTGGTTTACTTTAAGTCTAAAAATGAAAATAAGTAATATTTTTTAATAAAAGTTGAAAATATAACCTATAGTTGGCTTAGGCCCCCCTAACTGAAACAAATTCATTTTAAACTTTGGAGCACAAATCACATGTGTAGTAAAGACTGTCTAGTTGTAGCTCAGTACATTTTTCATGTGCCAAACACTTAAACGTTTGGCATTGGATCCAATCTTCTTCAAAAGTGTCATTACAAATTATGCAGTGAGTCAGCTCTTCGTTTTCCTGCGACTCATCATCATACTTTAACTTTCTTTTAGTGTTTTCTTTGTTTTTCATTTTTGGTTGAACTTATTTTTGTTTCTTTGGGTTTGGGGTTTATCCCCTTTCTCTCTCTCTCTCTCTTTTTTTTTTTTTTTTTTTGGCGCTTCTCTTCTCTCAATATTTTTTCTCCTCTGCTAAATTTTAAAACTTTTTCCAACAAGTCCAACTTTTTCAATGGCTTCTTTTATATTTGTTTCTCTCATCCGATTTATGTCGTGATTTTTCCATTTCAACCTGTTGGACAGATAAAAACACCGTCTGTATTTTATTTTGGTGCCAGTAACTTTGTCCGATACAACCCGACTGTAAAGCTACAGTTGTTTAACCATCACTAGATGAGTACTTAAGCTAGACACTTTTATACCTCATAATACTTAGATTAATATACTATCAGTCTAAAGGTATAACAGTGAAACAATATAACTTACTCTATGTGTAAATATATGCCTCAGAAGTTAAGTTCGTGCACTGCAATTCTCTCAACAAACTAACTTGCTTTGCACACCAGAACGAACGGTTGATTTGAACCAATATGGCATCTGTGGCTTTCTTCCCAAATACGGCACACTATGTTGACCCAGTACATGCTGCCCCTGGCGGAGGAATTAAGAACAGTCCTTGTCCGATACTATCCGCTGTCCGATACTAAACGACCTTCCCCTATACCCAAATAAGAAAATGTTCATCAAAATAAAACGCATCTGCTAAACAATCAAACTAAATTTTTAATGAACTAAAAAATCTCTCAAATGAAAAAAAAAAAAAACAAGCAATTTAATGACATGAAAAAAGCTATTAAAACCATCTGATAATTTAGTAATATAGCATTGAAAACTCTATGAAAATGACAAATAACCAGCAAAATAAAGATATCGTCAAGTCATTAACTAGCAGTAACGATCCACTGAAATGGAAACTTTAAAGCAGGAGAGCAGGCATAGCTGAGAATCCTTAATCCAACAACAACTTGATTATAAAACTACAAGTAAATCTTCAATTGCAATAGGTGACGTAAATCTCGGAAACTTCTTTGGCATCCTAGGCCAGCCTTCGGTAACCTTCCTATAGTTAAGATCGTTTCTTTTTTCTCAGACATGGTCAGTTGATTTTTCTATTTATTTTTATGAGTCAAATATTAGCACATTTTTCGCAAATGTTGAAAGATTATAGTAATACAATCTGTTAAACATGTATTTATCGTAAAACTGAGACCATTTTTTCCACGTAGTAATATAACCAACTAAGGCTACGTCCGCAAGAACTACAGGTCTACCGCAGTTAACCGGTGGTTTACCTAGGAGCGTTCCAATAGAGCTACTGGTTAACTTGTAGTTACTGAAGTTGTTCTATAGCTTCTATCCATCAGGTGACCACAAATTAAGCTGGTTGATTGGTTGATTGAACCATGTGACATTTTTGACAAATAATAAATGTTTTTCACCTGCACGTCATTCGTTAGCGCGAGTAACTGCGTTAGTTACCAAAGGCGTTCGATGGAGCATTTTTAATTTTCTATTCGGTTAGTAACCGGTTAATAACCACTGACGTCATTAGCTGTCATGTGATCAAACAACCACGGTCGACCGATAGCTCTATGAGAACGTAACCTAAATATAGTAATGATAACTTTATTCCAATGAGTTATATAGCTTCGCTAAAAATTTAAATTACATGGAAAAATAATTGAAATGAATGCATGCAGTATTTGAGTTTGAAATAGGTTCGGTGAATATTCATAAGCTTTTAACGTTACGCGTCTTTCTAGGCTTTTGTTATGAATAATACTCTCAATTTGTTTTTAATACTGAACACATCCAAAATACTTCAGGATACCAAGCACATATTCGTTAGTATTGTTTAATTATTTACAAATAAAAATGATTTGGTTTGATCTGTTTCTGAAGAAAATCGGACTTAGTTTACTTCTATTCTTTTAATTTTCTATTCAAATTCCAATTTTATTCATGTGGTTTTTTCCCTTTTATGCCACGTACTAACCTGAACAATCCAAATTTGAACTGCCGAAGCAATTTCTTATATAATTAAAAACTGATCGTATCTATGTATCTATGAATGTCCAAGCTTCTTCTCCCGAACGACAGTGAACTGACCATCGAAATAGGTATCGATGGATTCGTTATCTTCTCGTCTTCATGTTTGGCTATTTAATCTAATCCTCCAATAATAATTAGCGGGGATATCAATTAAAAACTATTAATTATGAAGCTTGGATTTCGACATAAAATCCCTATTTTTCGAAGGCTTTCCTCCATTCAATTTATTATTCAGTGCTTCATCTCAACTTTCCGCAACAACGCTTTCATTAAAATGTATAGCGGTGAAGAAAATCATTGAGATGAAAGTTCGGTTGCCATTGTTTTTCTCGAATATGAAAAGGTAAAATTCTTGTTTTTGTTTTGAATCTTTTCCTGTAATCATGGGATTTAAAATGTTTACTTTTTTTGGGGGGGTGGGTGGGGGGGGGGGGTCCGCAATCTACCGAAAAATTTCACTGACTTTTTTTTGGTTCAAGCCTGAGTGTTGAACACGCGTCAATTGACATAACTTTAATTTTCGAGGTGGACCGTACAAAGCCGGGTGACGCAGCAAGTTCATTATAATAATGTTATTGATTCTACACATACCATTTAACAGTGACCATACGATCAAACAATGAACTGAGCTGGTTTTATATTAAAAACGGTGTTTGGCAGTGTTTTTAGGCCTGAGAAGAAGAGGGTTTCTTGCCAAACCATTTTGCGGAGTTAGTCCTGCTGCACACGATCCAACTTAGTCAAATCAGTTTTCGAAAACGTTGCCTGTCAACTAGTTGACTGGCCATACCAACTGCAGGTAGAAGATACGCTGTTGCAGCTTAATAAACTAAAAAGTTGATTCAACTCATCGGGTAGAGACTAGTAGTGACACATGTGCCTGTGTCCCTGATGAATTGACTGTTGTATAAAGGATGCCGGGCGATTCCTTCCCTTTTCTAATTGGTTAAACTTCAAATTAATCGCACTATCGAAAGTTGATTCAACTAAGCTGCTTCATGTTAGAACCCCTATAACTGGAGAGGCCGACGCATCCGCCATTTTGGAGCAAGCGTACAAAAGGAAAGCTACCATTATTGGCAATCATTCGCCAAACAGAAAACGAGAGAGTCAGAGAGCGAAGGTGAACATTGGGCGAAATTTTGGAAACAATTGGCGTCGTTTCCAGGCTGCCAGTCACTTTGCGGGCTATTAATTATTCATTTCTTTTTTATTACTGCATCTGCTGGAAACCTGAAGACCTGAAATACTTTCTTAGAGCTGTTTGCACAATTAATAGCCGAACAACCACCAATTTGACTCAATTTAACACATGCTAATGAAATGTAAACATCAGCAGCAATGCTATCACTACGAAGCACCGGATCAAGTTTGCTCCAAAATGGCGGATGCGTCGGTTCCTCACTGTAGGGGCCTTACTTCATCTGTAAGAAGCCTTAAATAACATACAAATAAGCATCAAAGCATGTTTTTATAATTAAAAAAAACATTTTCAACAATTATGATTATATTGAGCAAGATTTGATTCTAAACGCTTGAAATAGAATCACTCCGCAATCTATTGGACGCAGTTGTGCAAAGTTATATGAGACGAAAACAGATTCCATCTCTGTCGGCTGGAGGTGTAGGATTTTACAAAGGAATGTGACACATATTGCCTCTTGCTCTGGAAATTCCTCTTCAGCCAAAACCAAAAATTTTTCCAATTTCTCTAATCAAGATGTCGCAAAACTCGACCGAGCGCTAATCCGCACACAACTCGAATTCCTTTTAGGAGGATTTTCCCGGGCGAAAGGGGTCGGGGGAGGGGGGCAAATAAGCGGCAGTCACCCGAGAAGCTTTCCCCTAATCTCAAGTCTGCGGGTCTCTCTTTTCACGGGAGATCTCATATCTGCTTAGCAATCGGGAAAAGGCGTTCCTGCGATTTTAATGACCAAGAGCCGGCCCGCTCACCCAACTCTTTGTGATGAATAGATGAATAGACAAGGAGGTTGCTTGGGAAAATGAGTGGTACAAGTCAGAGAATTCTTGGAAAGTGCTTTGCTTTTTTTTTTTCATTCACGAGCTAATTAAAATGCAGGATGCTTGGCAAAAAGAGAGAATGAAAGAGCTAAATAATTGCTAAAAATTAATTCTTCCATATTTTCACATTGGAGAAAAAATCGCACTGAGGAAAATTATTAAGTTATTTATTACATTAGAACCCATTTCATTTTAAAAATAAAATACCTGCACTGTCAATTCTAAGAGATGCGTTCCACCATTCAATTTGTGCAACTGTAGCACAAAACACACCCGAATGATTTTAGCTGCAACCATTTATATTTAAAGAAGTATTTTCGAAAAATATTTTAACGCCTTACTATTGGAATATCAATTGTTTTCCAATCGAAGAAAATTTTATGTTAGCTTAAAAAATAAGAGAAATTAACGAGAAAATGGGGAATGGATTATTATCATTACGATCATGATGTAAAGTATTATTATTACTATTATTATTATCCGGATCATCATTATCATCTCCACCACTACTACCATTATCATTATCATCACTATTACTATCATAAAACTGTTACCATTATTGTTATTACTATTTATTAATGCTGTTCTTACTATTATTATTATACATTTATAATATTAATATTGTTCTTACCATTATTGTTGCTTATCTTATTTGCTTATATACTTTTCTTACTGTTCTTATTAATAGTACTTTATTATTATTACTATTTATTTAAGCGATTATTATTATTATTATTATTATTTATCAATACTATTTATATTGTTCTTACAGTAATTATTTTTCTTACTATTTTTTATGATATTATTTCTGTTGTATTTATTATTACTGTTATTACCATTACTATTATTAGAATTCTTGCGGAAGGATAGTAAATGGGCCTCTGTTAAAATTGCAACTATATTTATAAAATTGTTTCTTGAACAGCAAAATGCCAGTAGTAACATTACTTATTCACTGCTTAATTCTCCTACTTTCACTGGCAATAAAATCATTACAGGTCACTTGGAGCAATTTTTCAATTAAATCAAACACATTCAATTTCAACAAAATCTGCCAAAGTTTGAGCTACTAAAGTTCGAATGGAATAAGGTCAATTTGCTGTGTTTCTTAAATTTTTGTTTCATAACTATGAGTTTTTCATGTATGATGATAATACCTTACATTCAAGAATGATTTCAGGGAAAATATTTAGATTTAGGTTTTTAATATAATCATAGTAACCAATGCAATCGTTATTGAGGAATTCATTGTCAAATCAGAAAAAAAATTAACGTATCTACAATTTTAATGAAACTTTCAGAAATCACACTTTGAAATTTTAAAAGAGTGCATAATTTTTATAATAATCTCATTTGTAACTGATAAATAATTCGTATTTTTTAATTCGTTAAAAAGCAATTTTCGCACAAACATGCGTTTTTTTTTTCTATTTTTTAGGAGAGAATATTAGCTGTTGAGAATCGCTAAACAGAATCCTACCAAAAGATTGAATCCATCATTAAAACATAAGTTTAAAAAACGTAATTCCGATATTTTTCGGCCGCAATGTATAGCCGTAACGCATTTTCAACTTTTTGCGAGCTTCTGTTTTAATACTAAATTCAATTTTTTGGCAGGTATGTTTTTAAACACTCACTATAATCTTATTGAAAAAGGGAAACTTGAAAAAACATTAATAATTTTAAGTTAATCAGTCGAATAAGCAATGAAATGTCCCTTTTCACAACCAAAAAATTATCCGTTGTTTGATCCTGCACACGGTATATACTCTTCCGTGTGTTCTTCAACCCTATGTGTTCTTCGGGGTGGTGTCCCGGGTTGTATGGGCTAAAGGAGTGGTTACATTATTGGCTGAAAAAGAGTTTTAGTGGAAAAAAGATAATTCGGAAATGTACAGGTCGGATCGTGTCTGGCGTTATGTAATTCAGGAGTGCCCGACCTACGGACGTACGCTGTTCCATGTAGCCCATTGTTCTGTTTAATCCTCTTTTAAACTATGTTATGGAACCCTTCAAAGCAACAGAACAACTTCCTTCTGAATTAAGAACACTTGCTGTAAATTTCAAGTCAAAGAGTCTGAAATTGGTTTCCAAAAAACAGATTGAAACTTCGCGTTAGTAAACGACGCATGTAGAAATGATATTAGCAATTCTTGGTTTTCATTTTTTTCTGTGTTTTTCCCTCTTAACTTAAAAAAAAAAGATTAAAAACTTATTAGTGTTATGGACCACGAGGTTCATCTTAACTTGAGGTTCGCCTATCTACGTTGTTAGGTGTAGTTAGAGACTAGCCAGATCATCAGGTGATGTGCCATAATTCAATCCATGACCAAAAATCAATTAAGATCAGCCCTATTATTGAGTTCGAATAAATAAAAGCATGATAGGTTTTGACATCTATGTTGTGTGTTAGAAAATAAGTAGTAAAAAATGGTTTGGGATCAAAACTTAGAGAGACTCAAAAAAAAAAAAAAAAAAAATTAAATTTTCGAAGTTTTTTTTTAATAGTGTCCAAAATTCCGTGACGCAATTTAAAAATTTTTGAAAATTTTAAAATTTGTTCCTCTTTTTTCGTAAAAGAGGTACAAATTGTTATATAGCGCGGTTTGCGCTATTATACTTCAGAGGTTTAAGAATTAATTTTTTTTTTAATGACATTGTAAAAATAAAATTAAAAAAAAGGAGAAAAGTGCAATATAGTAAATATAATAGCATTTACATTGATGGCTGTCTCGCCACAATAAGTAAAACCAATGTGATACGAGGTTTTTACTCGTTTGAGCAGAAAGCAATACTTTTCATCACCAGCGTTTAATGTTTTCGTCATATGTTTCTCCAACCACATCTATATATATATTATATATATATATATATAAACGGTACTCAAGTTCATCTCATATCCAAAAACGATGCACACATTGAACTGTGGTAATGAAAGGTACAGTTGAAATCGCTTATAACAAGCACGAAGAGACCACGACATTTGTTCGTTATAAACGATTGCTCGTAAAAAAAAATCTTAGTTGTTTTAATATGTCTGTACAATACCAAAGAAATTGGTTATTTGCTTTGAACTAACAAAGTATCTTTTATGTAAGTTTCGAGGAACGTGTAGCCCAAAAAACATTGTCATTTGCGTCCGCGGCTTCAAAATAGTTTGAAACTTTTCTGCACTTTAGAAGCCATTGAGTTTGCCGAGGGCTGCTGTTTTCAAGTTTTACGTGTTATTTATAACTTTCGGCTAAATTCAAAATGTTTATGGAATTTTTCATAAGTAGGAAAATATTTCCTGAGGTGGAAATCAGCAGAAATTTTATGAAATGCAAAAATTCTGCTTTCTTTAAGCGGGTTTGCTCGTTAAAAGCGAGTTATGTTTCTATAGGCTTAAAATATTACCAACTAAATATGTTTGATTTACTCGATAAATCCGAGTTCTCGTTAAATACGGGTTTGTTATAAGCGAGTTCGACTGTATTGCTTTCTGTTTAATGATAGGATTAAACACCTCACATGCAGTTCTTTTTTCCTTGCTGTGAAGATAAAGAGATTACAAGTAATTACATTTTTCTTTTTCTTTATTTTATTTATAAAGGTGTCAAAAAGAATTCTTGAGCCTGTGAAGTATTATGACGCTTAATAAAATTTAAATGTCATTTAAAAAATGACTGATAACTGAATTTTCGATGCCCTACGCTGCAGAATATATATATATATATATATATATATATATATATATATATATATATATATATATATATATATATATATATATATATATATATATATATATATATATATATATATATATATATATATGTATATATATATATATGTGTATATATATATATATATATATATATATATATATATATATATATATATATATATATATATATATATATATCACAGATAATTTGTTTTATTATTGTTTAATAACTTAACGTATAGCGGTAAGGCTGCTATATCTCGAGCTAAAATTTTCGGTTTGCATTGCTGTTAACAATTCGGTGGTTGCGCTATTCTGACGGGGTGAACGTAACCTGGCAGAATTGTAATGATGTTATTATGTTCTGCGCAGCTTTCACTAAGCTGTCAGGCTCAGTTTCCCCCAATTATAAATGTTTTGTAAAGTAAAGAGTACAGTTTTGAGCTTTTCATCTAACTTGATTTGCATCAAGCTTAGGTATTTTGATGATATACCTATCATCTGTTACACATGCTAATAAATAACAACATTATAGCTCATCTTCCGTGGAGTTCTCGGGAATAATTTTAAGATTAAAATAAAAGTTTTTCTTCTACTTTAAGCAACAGTTTTTTTTATTTGTTCTTTAACTTGGTATCCACCATTCATCAAAAGCAGATGTTCGCTATTTCAAATGCAGTGAAGTAAGAAAAAAAGTAAACATATAATTGTGGTGGCCGAAATTAAAGGCTAAATTACCAGCTTTTCTTTGAAATTGATGTTCCTGATTTCGTTATAACCCGTGCTGAAGCTGGGAGAAAGCGATGAGACATTGCTCCATTTGGTTTCTATTGTAAAGTTACGCTAATGTAATGCAAATTGGTTTCAAGCCACTTTTTATTTTGCTTTCCCTCCCTCCCTTCCCCCATACACAAATTCTAGGGTGAGTTCAATCAAATATTTTCCCAATTTTTCCCTAACATATGATCACTATGCATGAAGATAATAAACAACAGCATAAATGATCCTCTGTAGTGGATTTCACCAGGGCGGTCATTCCAAGCTCGTCAGCTTGCGAGTTCGAAATTCTCGCTCACGTGATCGGTTGTGACGTAGAAATGTCGCAAAGTAGTATTCTAATGTATTCGAACCTAGTTGCAAGGTAAGTTCGAGTAGATTAAAATGCTACTTTGCAACATTTCTACGTCACAACCTATCACGTGAGCGAAAATCGCGATCTCGCAAGCTGACGAGTTTGGAATGACCGCCAAGATTATATAAATATAGCATTCGTGGTATCTCTACTCCGTGATGCTTAGAATTGTAGTTTTGTTAAATATTTACAATAAATAAATTATGCATGTAGTATTTACTGCAATTCTTTGGAAAAAGTCCCGTTTCAGAGAACGCATTGTCCGAAACCCCATTCAAACGGCAACGAGATACCTGGCTATGAGCCCGATTTACGCCACTTATTCCCGCAATGAGCACCTTTATGAAATGTATGGAAAGCAAAGAGCTTCAGATCCTTCAATAAGGAGCTGGAACGCTTGAACGGACAGCAGGGAGTGCTGGCTCCCCATGTCTTTCTTCCTTCGTCAAAGTTTCCAAATTAATGCGTGGAACAATCCGTTCTTCCGCGCAATCATCACGTGTCTTCTGCGACTTGCGGCCCCCCTACCTTTATCCGCTCGACGCACCTCGTGGAAAACTCATTTCCTACGTCCTTTTCGACTGAGATAAGAAAGATGTGCTTCATTCGAAGTGTGTGGAATGTGAAAGGGGCGGCCGAGATATTTTTCGAATATTTCTGTGCAGCGTCGTGTTTGACTAACAGGATGGGGAAGAGGGTCAGTTAAGATCGAATTCCTTTTCCCGATCACGATGTTCCAACAGACGAAAAGTGGCTTTTGATGTTCTAAGTATTTGGGTTGGAGTTATTTACTTTTCACTTTTTATAAAATCATAGTAGAACTTCAATTATCCGAATCAATTGAAACAGGACTCCATTCGTATAATCAAAATTTCGGATACTTGTATTTTGATTAAATAATCTATTAAAATTACTATATGCTGCTGGAAATGGAAGAAAATCCATGTTTAGAGAAAAATAGCTCTTAATTAGTGGGAGCCAGTACCTCCTATACCGTCAATGTTAATTTGCAAAGGTTCATGCTCCTTTTTCTGAAAATCTGTTAAAGATACCATAATGAAATTCTTTCTGTACCTTAAGTAGACTCTTTTCTCTATATTGAAGTAAACTTTTACAGAAAGAAAGCTTAGTTTAAAAAAAAATATATAATGTGTAAGTCACTGTATTTTTTTTCAGAAAATGCCATTTTGCAACACGAAATCACCGGTATAAAAAAAATCGAATATGAGAACAATTTTACTTCAGTATATTCAATTAGATGTGTGGAATAGGTGGTAAAAATTTCAAAGCCTAACACAATTTAGTTTCTGAGAAAAAGGAACATTTAGTTTCAAAAATACCATTTCGAGATATTGCAATTTAAAGGGGAAAATCATAGCTTATCAAAACAGGTTTACATTTTATCAAAGCTTATTTTAACTTATGTCTAATATGAGCACGATCAAGAAGTTTATATCATTAAAAAGGTATTGAAAAAAAAATTCAAAATATATAAAAATCAAAAAATCGAATTTTTGAAAGTATTTTCTTAATGAAAAGTAACACATGTTAAGCGTACTTATAAATGCTTTACATTAGAAGTCAATAACGGTAATTCGCTATGAGGAGGTTACTCATATACTGATAATGTTAGTGCTGCGCCTACACTAGCTTCATTATTTTTCATTTTGTCTGAATTTCAAAAAGTGATTCAGAAAATCAGCTATGCGGATAGTCGGTTTTCGGAAAAATGGAGTTTTCGGGTATAATTTAAAAAATCAACCATGGTTGCTTTAACCAATTAACTGTTTCGTTTTCTGGTCATATTCTGCCCAAAAATAAGAATATTTTAGAAAATTAATTTTACGTTTAAATCATATGAACATAAATTTAAATCTGCCCCCAGAAATGTTTCAAGTCTGTTATTAATTAATTTACTCTAATTTTTAATTTCTGTGTATTTGCTTATTTCAAGCTAATTTATCATGAAACTGGTGTACAGTAGTGTTTCAATCAATACTTTACTAGGAAACACCAGGCATAGACAAAAAACACTATAAACTGAAACGTTGGATAACCTGCATGTAAAAATAAAAACTCACCGGAATGTTACTAGAGTAACATGTAATCCATGTGTCATACGGGCAATTTAGAAAAAAATTGTACCACGACACCCGAACATTTCTTTGGGCAAATAAGTACTTAAAATGTCTTTTGAAATTCACACACCTACACAGAACACAGGAATCATCTTATTAGTTTTAATTTTATATTAGGTTCGTTGATTAGGCTGCTAACATTACATTGCACTTTAGAGGTTTGATTAAAAGTGTGAGAGAAATTAAAACTCAAAGTCGTTGGATAAATGAGAAAAGAACTAAAGAAAAATCGCTATTAAGTAACCGGTAAACACTCTAGAAAGCGCTAACTAGGTATTAAGAATACAAATTAAGCACATAGTTAAAAATTTTAAGTGGGTAATTGTTCAAAGATTGAATAATTGACCAATTTTAGCACTAATTTAGTTGACAGCACACTTTTGCCACGAAAACGTAAATAAAATAATTTAAACATTTTTTTTTGAATTTAAACAGTTTACATATAACAATACTTAGGGCAGTATTATTTTTTAATGCTTATTATTTTATTGTAAACTAGGAAGCACCCACACGGCTTTCCCCGTAGTTGAAAATTAAAAGGTTAATCGATTCGCCTGTATATTTACGAATAATTTGTGACGAATTTCTCGCCAATTTGTTATGTTCATTCGCCCTCCCATTCCACTTCATGATAATTTCCTAATTTACTCGTCCATCTTATGATTATTTTGCTCCGGAAAATGTTCTCAAAATTGAAATAGAAAAAGAATAAAATAGAATTTTCGAAAAATCGCTTCGAGGGGCACACTCCCAAGCTACAAACTAACTTTCTGCCAAATTTCATGAAAATCGGCCGAACGATCTAGGCGCTATGTGCGTCACAGACATCCAGACAAAGAGACTTTCCGCTTTATTATTAGTAAAAAATACTTAATTTAAAAAAAAGTACGTGGAAGTCATTTTTGCGTGTATATGCTTCTAGTGTATCACTAAAAATTTCACAGCACATTTTTACTTTGAATGAATAGCTATCAGAACTGAAACGACAGTATTTAAACACTTAACTGAACTTTTGCATTAAACTATTAAATTTAATTTTTCAAAGAAAACCTAATGAATAAAATATACGTAAATCGTTCGTAAGTTTAATCTTATTTTTGAAAATAAATTTTCTGATGTTTTCCCAGATAATATAAAATATAAAAAATTAGGACGAAAAAAGTGCTCTTATAACATTGTTGATAAAAATTCTGTGAAACGCGCAGAAAGTTCACGGTCAAATTTCGACGACGATCTATAGTGTTCAAGTGTGAATTATTGGAAAATTGGTTTTGGGAGAAAAAAAAAATTTGAAACGCTCAATACAAAAATTTCGAAAGTTACGCTCTAATGGTGTTTGATAAAATGTTCTAACATTATTGTTCTTTCTAATGTATAAATTCGCTCTAACAACAAACGAAATCACATCAGACTCACGATGCCATTACACTTCGCTCGTTACTATGTCATATTTTGAAACTATGCATTCATCTCTCGTACTGTAGCGAGATTTCTTTACTAATAATAAAGCTGAAAGTATGTCTGTCTGTCAAGATCTCTCTCTGTCCGGAGGATGTCTGGATCTCTGTGACGCGCATAGCGCCTAGACCGTTCGGCCGATTTTCATGAAATTTTTCACAAAGTTAGTTTGTAGCATGGGGTGTGCACCTCGAAGCGATTTTTCGAAAATTCGATGTGGGAATAGAAAAATTTCTTTTTCTATTCCAATTTTAAGAACAAAATTTTCATAAGATGGATGAGTAAATTACGAAATTATCATAACGTGAAACCGTAACATGGGCACAAGCCAATTGGCAAGATACAAAATTATCATAAACTGGAACCGTACATAGGTACAAGCCAATTGGCGCGAAAATTCCCCATACATTATTTGTAAATATACAGGCAAACCAAAAGATCTTTTAATTTTTCTATTACGGGCAAAGCCGTGTGGGTACCACTAGTAAAAAATATAGAACAAATGTTTTAATGTGTAGTTATTAGTAGTAAGCCTATGTGACCAGTACCACATACAGTCTTTGACAAAGCACAACTAATTTCTCTAGAAAAAAAAAATCGTTGATCTTTCTATTTTCTTTGAAAAGGAGTTTAATTTACATTAACTCTAGAAATCAAAATTTATTTGAATAGAAAATATAAAAAGAAAGCAAGTTAATGTTTACATTATTCCCTTATGTGAAATAATCACGAATTTAATACAGTTTTTTTATTCAAAATTGTATATCCTTCAAGACTAGAACGCCAAACTTTGTATTTAAGAATGCAAATATACGATTAAAGATTTGAAAGAAAGAATGTTGCAAAAGTTTTGTGCATTGTTGAGTAATTGACAATCATTGAAAACAGAAACCAAAAGTGTGGAAACAAAATAGTTTTCTATCTTCAATGCATAATACAGCATCTCACTACACTAAAAGAAAAGCATGTTAATTTTTAACGACCTTTTTTTTCTCGCTCAGATAATTTTCCATCCCCTGTAGTTTTTAAACTACATTTTAAAACTTTCAACTTTCTAACAAAAAGAAATAACTTCTCCAAAGAAGAGAAAAGAAAATTCCTGATGTGGATAAGGAAAACAAAAAAAAAAAAACTTCCAACAAAAAGCTCTACCAGCTCTTTAAGTAAATAAACAAATAGGAAAAAGCAAGGAAGTATCTCGACTTGTTTGAAGCAGCAGTGAAAAAAAAAGGCGCAAACAAGGAAAAAATCCCTACTCCTTTGTTTAGTCCAATTTTTTTCACAAGAGCCTCATGCCAAAAGCAATTTACATTGACTGTGGAAGATTGATGCGTTCTCATCAAGGCCACTGTCTGTCATGGACGCAGTCTAACTTACAAGATGAACTCGGTTGTATTTCGGCCCGATAACGGCAAATCAAGCATGCGCACAACACACCACCCCTCCACCCTTTGACAGAAGATGTGGTACGCTACAAACAAGCGGGATGCATTTGAGCCATTTTTTACGGCGCTGATTCCTCTCCGCAAAGAATGGCCCTCCTCGCACAAGGAGATATAAAAGTAAAAGAGCCGGATCTCTCGCCAAAGCCTGCAGGGTTATTCTTTATTCAGTCAGGTTATTTCGGAGATCTACCTAAAGTAAAAGGTTTCACATATTTATGAACTTGGATTCTGCTCCTGACGAAAAGGGTGTTTGTGTAGTTGCAGAGCAAATCGTTTACTCATGAACTTTCGAAACTTCATTTATCCCTTTACCGATTTTTGTTCTGTCTTTCTGCCTGATAATGTGACAACTGTTTATCTGCAATGAGTCGTTCAAGTTTTTTTTTCTTTTTGCCTTTGAAGTAAACTTTATAAAGACAGAAAAACAAAATCTTTAAAAAGGAATTAATGCTGCTTGGAAAATGTAACTACTGTCTGACCATCGATTATATGGAAAGGCTGATATTTGCTTTATAAGTGGAAATGGACGTACTGCCTGACCATGGATTACATGAAAAGGCTAATATTTGCTTTATAAGCGGAAATGGACGTACTGTCTGACCATCGATTACATGGAAAGGCTAATATTTGCTTTATAAGCGGAAATGGACGTACTGCCTGACCATGGATTACATGAAAAGGCTAATATTTGCTTTATAAGCGGAAATGGACGTACTGTCTGACCATCGATTACATGGAAAGGCTAATATTTGCTTTATAATCGGAAATGGACGTACTGTCTGACCATGGATTACATGGAAAGGCTAATATTTGCTTTATAATCGGAAATGGACGTACTGTCTGACCATCGATTACATGGAAAGACTAATATCCGTTTTATAGGCGGAAATGGGTGTATCTATTAGTTTATAGGGGTGTTAGTTGCTTTGTTGCATATGTGCACTTTTGCCTCTCTATTACTTAGCCTTAGCTTTCTAAAAATGAAAATTTGCTCTCAGCAACATGTTTTCAATCTAAAGTATATTCGATCTATAGTCTTCCGGCAAAAATTAATTGATTTATTTATTCACAACGAAGTTTTGAGTTTACCATTTTGCTTTTACGTTCCAGAACGAAATGAAAATATTTTCTTTTCTTTTTGTTGTTTCCATGGTAGCTATTTTTGGTTTCCCTTATTTTTTTTTAGGGAATGCAATAAATGAATAAGGCACTAGTGACATTATAAAACGCGTGCATCAAAATCCTATCATTATTTCCCTTCTACCCTGCTAGATTATTCAGATGGAATAGTCTTTACTTGGCAGATTGTCAAATTACATACAATCTGTGGTCAAACAGTATCTATTAGTTTATAAATGTTTCTCTATATAATCTCTATAGTTTATAAGGGTGCTAGTTGGTTTGTTGCAAATGTACACTTTTGCCTCTCTATTATTTAATCCCTGTTTTGTAAAAATGAAAAGTTTCTCACCGCAATATTTTTTTGTAATCTAAAATATATTTGCTCTATGTTCTCACTACAAAAATTGATTGATTTATTTATTTACAACATAGTTTTGAGGTTACCATTTTGCTTTTACATTCCCAAACGAAATGAAATATTTTATTTTCTTTCTGCTGTTTCCATGGTAACTTTTTTTGTTTCCTTTCATTCTATTTTAGAGAATGCAATAAATGAGTAAAGCACTAGTCCCATTATGAAACGCGTGTATCAACAGTCCCCCCCCCCCCATCGCTATTTATTTCCTTCTCCCCTGATATATTCATTCAGATGGAATCGTCATTACTTGGCCGACTGCCAAATGACATACGATCCGTGGTCAAACAGTATATTTTGATTGAGTAGATATATGTACTGTAGTAGAGTATATACTGATTAAGTCTGCATCAAACTCAAAACACATATACCATGTCTTTTTACCATTTAGGTGAATTTGTTAAATTAAATAAATATGATGTGAGATTCAATCTGTAGATGGAGTTTTTAAACGATTAATCGTTAGAAAATATATTTTAAATAATAACTTATATATAAATGAAGATTAATTGTATAACTCATTCTGTCCCACTTGGTTTAGAAAGGGGAATTAATAGTTGGTACACTACATTCCCTCTCTTACAGTATTTTCGGATATTTCAATGACTGAGAGGAATAGAGTTATAATTTATTTGAAAAAAAGGTTATTATTATTTTAATTTTTTTATCATATATTTATTTTGTTCTACAATTCGTCACCTAGCGTTAAATCACCCAATATGACGGCATATTTTTGGTTTTGGGGTACCTGTGTGTTAGCGGGTGGGTGGGTGTGTTTTTCATACATACGACATCTACGAGACCACCTGAACTAGTTTTCGAAGAGACTGGCAGGAAACAATCGTCTGAGCTGCAGTTATGGAAGTTGCAGGTGTTTGCAAGTTTCGTAATTCTGATTTTATTTACAGTGCTACGGTAATTACCTTTCTCTTATGTAGATCTCAATTAGTTTTTTCTTCTGTTTTAAAGTTAAGTACATGATTTTCAGTATTTATTCGATATCAAGCCTTATTAGTACATGTGGTTAAGAATCGAAATCAGGCAGGAGGAACGTGCAAAACAATGTCGAACAAATTATCCAATCTGGGCAAAGCAAGGTTATTTTTATTAAGAAAAGGAAAAATATAGATGAAAATGGTGCTGTTTGTGAATGGGGCTTGATAATTTTCAAATAATGAAGGGATCAATGGTGACTTCCAAAATGCCTCTGATAGACTCCAACAAACTGCAATGGTAATGAAAACAAGAGTACCACATGTTTATAGCGCAGATAATCGATTCATTAATGTAAAAAGTTTTTGTCCAATCCTATTTTGTGGTTCCCCGTAATAGTTGCCACCTCGTGTAACAAAACATTTTCCAATGTTTGAAAGAAATAATCTTCATAGCTAAAATTATTAGATTACCCTTATAAACTCAACTGATTTGTGTTCAAGAATCCTAATTTTATTTTAGCGCACAATATTATTTATTTCGTTTTTAATCATGTTAGTTGTAATGACAAAATAAAATATTTTCCATATTCAAAAATTTTATTCAAAATAAACCTTTCAAAAATTAATTCAGAAATTTGATCCCCATCTCTCCTGAAAAAAAAAACCGTTGCTTTAGGGGTTACAGTACCTCAAAAATGATGAAACGATCAAAAAAAATTTTATTCCTTATTTCAAAACAAAAAACTATTCTGGACACAGGGAAAAAGTTTCAATGCTTTAGTTCAAATATTTAAAAAGTTATGAGTGGTTTTAGGCCATGCTCCCTATGTGTTCTTATGCCAAAGAACACTTTCAAATTGCTTTTTCTCAATGATGGTTTTTTTGTGTTTTCATGTCATTAGAATCCCTAAGGATTTTTTTCTATTAAAGATACAGCTTTAAAGTATTACCCTTTGCAATTGGGATAACATATTTGACAAAACTGTGCATTGGATAAGCATTTTATAAATTACTAAAATGTTTAGAGCATGTTAAACCTTTAAAAACAAAAATTTTTTAAAAAAAAACTTTGATTTTTTACATAATTAATCACAGAAAATTTTCGAATGAACTCATAAGCAAATGAATGCACAGATTTTTAGAGATGATTATAGTGATCGTTTTGCAAAAACCGTTTTTTTAAATTAGTGCAAAAATAAAAAAGCCTTAGGGATTTTTAAAAAGTGAAATTTTTCTCAATTTTTGGAATTTTCAAAAAATGTAGGAAATATTTTTAAATTTTGAAAATAAATTATTAATTACGAAATAAGTATGCATGTTATGGTTTCAAAGAAATATAAAATTTATATAAATTAAAAGAAATTGCTTGAAAGGTACTGTGACCCCTTAAGTAGCTACATTCTATATGATGACTCTTTCGATGAAATATGTTCTATTTGCAACATATCTATGCAATACATTTGTTTATTACAAGGTAAAGTTCTTTGCCTACATTTTAGGAAACTGTATTCCATTTCGTCCTAGAAAATAGAATTTACGGAAACTGAAACGAAGGTAATAATGTTAGCATTTTAAATTTTCCATCAAAGAAAGGAATGCAGTTTCTACCCACGGCCATCCAGGATCAAAGCTAATTGAACGTCCTTAACATTGACTTTATTTCAGTTCATTTCTTAAATGCCAAGAAAACGTCTCGGGGTACGCGAAACAGAATTTCCAAACGTTCAACCTTGATATGAATTCGCATTTCTAACCAATTACTGCCATCGTGGGCGGGGGGTCTGAATTGAGAAGGAGAATAAGGATTCTAAATGAAGTTAGTATTTCAACTGTAGAATTGTCACAGGGAAGGAAAGGAAAGTCGAAGATGGACTGAAAATGAAAATTCTCTCAAGTTTCTTCTTTTCTGTTACTATTGTAGCAGCCCTTTGTGAACAGACACTGTTGAGTTAAGTGGTTCGTGATCATATAAACGTTGCTGCAAAAAATTCTTTCCTGATTTGAAGTTATTTGGGATTTTGTTCGATTAACAGTATATTCATTATCCTGCCCAGTGAATGCAATCTGAAATGAGTTTCATTTTATACATGTTGTAAAATTGAACTTGTTTCAGACATTTTACCGCACATTTATATCTAGTATATCATCGGCATACTTGACAAATAAGCATTATTTTTCAACCATAAGTCACGTTGGTCATTTTGCCGGCGAATTGTTATTTTTGCCAGAACGGTGGCAAAAAACCTGGTTAGCACTAGAACGACTGTCGTATATCTAGAAAGATCGAAGGGGCCAGTGTGGCCCCTGAAGAATGATTTTTGAGCAAAATCTTAATAAATGTGTTCCAGGGTGAGTCCACAGGCTGCTCGCATCTCCGCTAATGACTAAATAAGAGATGAATCCATAATAATTTCTGTGATGTTGTCTCTACAAGCTAAATTGTAATGTTTTAGTTCTTCTTTCGATGAGCGATCCCTGCAGTCTGGCTAATGCGCAGTCTATAGTATTTCGCATTTAAAATTTCATCCGACTGCGTTAGGTAGATAAAGGTGAAACTGGAATGAATAGCGATTTTTTGTGCTACAAGGAGTGGGAAAATGGAAAATGTCGTCTATTTTTATTATAAAATACCTCAGGGGCCACTGTGGCCCCTCCTGTCTTTCTAGGTATAAAGTTCAATATTTACACTACTATGAGGCTGAAGACTAAATGATTAAATACGCATTTAAATAGCGTCATGTTAAGAAAAGTCAGAAAGTTTCATTACGTTCGTTTTTTTTTTTTTTTTCAATTTACTGAACAACAAACTATGCACAGGTCACCCTCCTTCTTTCTAGTGTTTAAAACCAGCAAAAAGTACCTGGATTTCTAAAATGCATGAAAAAACGACATAATTTGCTACAAAATCCAATGCACGCTTAAATCAAAATAGACTATTTAGACTTATTGTAGAATTCAATTGAATATCTTAGAGATCAAACTATTTGCAAGTAGTTTTCTTTAAAAATCTTGTCAGGTATAAGTTTTACTTTTTTTTTCCATATTTAAATTACATATTAATCTTAGATTTTTCTCTTCAAGTGTCAATTATTTCAATAGGATAGCTAAACTAGAATTACTTCTCGATTAAAAATTTACTGAAAAATAATAATTTGTCATTTATAAGTTGTTCTGACTAGTTTTTAATAGTATTAAAAGCCAAAGTCGGTGAGTTCTTTCATTGTTACTTGCTCACTATTGTTGATACTATTTTTGTTCTTTTACGTTCCGCATTCATAGTACTCACTAAAAAGCATTTCTCTAAAACAGAAAAGACGTAATATTTAAATGACTGTTTCTGTATTTCAGTGAATATTTTAAGTTAAAAAATACAAATATCATTGAATTCATGAGGTAAAATTGCTAAAAATTAAACTGGCTAATCCCTATTCTCGTAAATAAAGCACATCTATTTTTGCCATTTTGGTAGAAATATATTCTTGCCGTGTCGGTTCTGACAGGTTTTGTTCCGAATTTTTTTCCACCTGTGACAAAAATGTGCCAATTCTAAACAAAAGTAACTGCGTAAGTGCGAGGAAAATTATTTTAAAGAATCAAACTGAAAGACGAAGTTCATGAAACATCTGAAATTACATTATTATGCAAAACTGAAAATCCATCTTAAACAAAGGAAATAATTACATAAATTGGCTACTGCGGATAAATACCATAAATTATACTGTGAAAAAAAAAGTTTTATTTAACACCACACGTATTAAATGGGGAAAAAATATTCTACTTAATAATAAACCAGACATTTTTATGAATCGTCTGCAAGACAATGATAATAATTATCCGACAGCATAATCGCCATTTTTCGCATCCGGGTACTTTATTGCATAGCACTCAGGGCCGCTCTCCTGCTAATGGGGATGCTATTTTATATTTTTACAGCTACTTTTTTTTCGTTATTATTTTTTTTTTTTCATCTTTCTCCTAATGCTCTAATTGCAGGTAAGGGAGAACTTGCAAAAATTGTTGCATGCATATGCTTATTATTTAATTTTTCCCTTTTAATTTTCTGCCTTTCACCAGAATTTGCTCGTTAGATTTTGATTTTAGAAGAAAGATAAAAGTGGTTTGGTTCTTATGGTGCAATATGTTTGCTTTGTGGCGCGTAAATGATATTGTGAACATATTCATTCGTATAGCTTCAAGAGAAAATTTGCGTAAAGAAATTAAATGCAATTTCGAAAAAAAAAAAAAAAAATGACAACATTTGCAGCAACATAAATTTTCTCTACACTGGATTTTAAGCAATTATTTCATTTCCCCTATTGTAACAAGTTCGAAATAGGCAAAAGGAATTGAGTCTCCCTATTTGTATTCAGGGATTGGCATTGAAAGAATTCCTTATGATAAATATTATCGATGCTTATTTTTCAAGTGTAAGAAACTGTTTATTACATTGCTTTAGATTTTTTTTAAAATGTCATATATAATTTAAATCTCTAGCCTCCTCTTTATTTTTTAACTTTTTAAGTTCGAATGAAACCTTTTGCTTTTCGTTTTTAAATTAATATAAGCTAGTAAAAATTCCACTCTGAACAATAAATAAATGAAATATGCGAAATATTCAGAACCTAAAATTGCATATTTATCGTTACTGCCAGCATCGCAATGGCATATTTACTATGTACATCTGCGAGAAGTCCCCTAGAGCATAGGGCCGGAAAGGGGAAAAAAAAAATGCACGTGATAAATGTTTTACATAGTTCTATGATAGACAAAAAGGTCCACAAAAATTTCATTGCAACTGACCTCTAAATCATTATATCCGCCATTGCAGACAACCTCTTTCGTGTCACGAAAAAACCGTTTAAGTCGTAAGTTTGAATCCTGAAACAGTAAATGACGTCAGGTTGAAAATGGCTCTGGCGAAAATCTGCATATCCTAAATATCCTCAAAGATTCTTTGGGTTAAAGAATTGACATTTGCACCAAACAAGTCCTTATTAGTAATTTATATCAAAAAAAGCAAATGGTCGGGTAGAATCTTTCGAAGCAGACCAATTCGATTTGAAAGACTGATGACTACAGAGATACCTCCGCTGATCTATGAAAATGTTGACCACAACAATCGAACTCCAATCATTTTAAGAGTGATGTTTGTTAAACGGTGACTTGATTTCGGCTCTGCTTAGAAAAAAATGGCGACCATTTCCCCTCAACAATACAGTTCCCTTTGACGTAACGTGCTCCTGACATCTGTACAGTGTCTGGAGTACAGAAACCGTACATATGTCAGGAGCACGCCCTACTAAGAACATGTGATGAAACGTGTTTGTATTAAGCGTGTCATTGTCTTACAATCAGTCTTCAATCTAATTCAATAACTAGTCAAAGCACACATTTAAATAAAAACCCCAAATTATTGTGTAGTCACTCAAAGCTTGTAGGGATTCCTCCTTAAAAGTGCAAGGCAAAAACAGATCTAAAAAGTGAGTGGAAATGAATTCAAAAATACAACAGAGAGAAAGAATAAAAAATACATCAATACTAAAATTGATATAACAGTTACATAGACCTTTTGACACATGCATATTTTATACAGTAAATGCCTTTAACTTTAATGTAACTAATTGTTCTATTTAATGTATTGCTTTATTTAAAATTAATAAAATTTTAAATTTCATCAATATTGATTTGGACACTCTTTAATGAGCCAGCAAGCATTTTGTTTCTTACGGATTGGAGACAAATGTTGAAAATAACCTACAACGGAATCTTGGCCATTAAAGCAAGATTACCATCCTTTTTTGGGCTTTTGTAATTATCTTCCGCTGAAATTTATCTTTACACCTCAACAAAACAATATTTTCGAAATTATGATTTTTAAAAGATTTTTGTGATAAGATTCATCTACAAGTTTTTTTATAAATAACTTATTTGGCATCTTTTCTGTTTATTTAACGAGCAAAATGACGTAATTCATGACGAAATTTTGCGTAAGAAAATGGAACTTTACAACGCGTTAAGTTTTATCTTGTGTCACGTTCTTTTCAAAGATGATGATTCTTTTCGTATCTAAAAAGCTATTCTTAAGCATTAAAAACATGTCACACAAAGTTCGGGTAAAAAACAAAATAAAAATAAGGCGTGTATTTATTTCAGAAAATATTCATATTTCGGATGAAAATACTTTAATAAGAATCTTTAAAAAAATAATACAGCTAAAAAACAATTTTATCCGACAGAAAAGTTTTGAACATACCTTTTACCAAAAGATAGTCCGAAGACATCTGAACTAAGATATGTTTTTTTAAAGGAAGCGTGTACATTCTAACGAAAGATGTTAATGGTATTTTTTTCCTACTTTCATAAGATCTTTTTTGGAAAATTTATCTAAAAATGTCAACAAAATTTAAGGCCTTGTAAACAGAGAGGATTTAGTTATTGTAGTGAAAAAAACTTTACGTGCATATTTTTCTGGATCCATTATTAAATTCAATTAACATGATAATAACCTTGTCAAAGTCTGAAAATTTGCTTCTATGTTTAATAATTAAGGAAAGTTGAGTGAAGGAATTTACAACCAAAAGAACTTAAGCATATTCCAAACAAAAAGAAAAGATAAAAAATAGGACGAAAAATAGCTTATCTTTTTATAATCTGGTGCTTCGTTATTAAACTTTTTATCATTCTCTTACAAGTTTGACAGAAATATTTCTTTTTTAAAGAGATTTCTTTTTGCGTATCAAATTGAATTAATTTCAATATTCAATAGAGCTACAAAGTATTCTTCTCAGTTTTTTACAAACTCGACATTGTTGGATTATTAAAAAATATATATTATTTTTTTTCATCATAGTTTTCTGTAATAAAGAAATACACACTTTCATAAAATTTCTTTGTTAGAACTTTTTTTGACTGTGTTTTTTTTTTAGGCACAGAACTTATTTTATTAAATTCCATAATCGCAAAAGTAATGTACATCTTGTAAAAATATTATTTATCACTGCTTGAAAAAGTATATTAAATATTTAAAAACGAAGACAAAATAAAAGATTGCAAATAAGGTTGTAACTCTTTGTAATTAATAAAAAATTAGGCTGTGAAGCATTACTTTCAAATGGAAACTGTTTAACACTAAGGGGAAATTTAGGATGTTTATGTAGAAACTGTTCAACACTAAATGAAAATTTTAGTTTTTTATGTGGAAAGTGTTTAACACTAAATGGTCATATAAGCGCCGACTATACACTTTAAAAATATTCAATCAGAGTGCAGATGATTTGGCAGTTTTTGTTTGCATACGTGTGTATATACGCATTTTTTTTTACATATTAACCCTAGAGAAGTCGCGCTTCGGTCGATTCCCCGCCCGTTGTCAGGTATTTCGCTCTATCCCACCACCCCTTATTCTAATAATGGGGCCCATCTGTGTAGCTGAAGGTCAGACTCTCCCAAGCCCACACACTTAGTTCTGACAATTTTCTTCGGTATTTTAAGACTGCATGGCTTTTGGAAATGTATGTTGGTCATTTAGACCAATAGCGTGCCATCTTGGTCAGGTGTCATTTTCTCCCCGGCACTTCCTTTTTTTCTGCTTTCGTGTCATGGATCGCTACGGTGGGGAAAAGACCGAAGCACGAGCACTAGCGTAACGAAAGGAAGAAAAGCGACTTCTCTAGGGTTAATCATTTGCATTTGAAACATACATAATTGTCTGTTTTATGTATATATTTACAATCTTTTCTTTTCTTTCAGGTATGTGTCTCTTTTTGTACTTTCCTTCTCATTTTTGCGAACTAAAGGTAAAAGCCGGAAATTTTTATTCATTAATTTCTTAAGTGTTTGTTAAACAAATGCAAAGTTTCACAGCTTCATGATTTTCACACATTTTCAGCCTATACTGTGTTCATAATGACCTTGTTTTACACCACTTTACACGGACTTTCATCAGACGCATATTTTTTACGTTAATTTCATCTATGAAACATAGTTTGTGAAGCAAGAGCCGTTTATTTGAAATTATTTCAAAGATAATGAATACAGTTGTATACATTCAGTTCACAAATTCAAAAAATGGTTAAGACATAGTCTTGTTTCTAGTGTAAGCTTAAACCAAAAGAAATTGGTCACTTTTCAAACTTTCAATTTTTAAACTTACTGGTTTAAAACTGGAGATAAAATCGCCAATGCTAAACGTATATCGCCAAATGGGTTGCTTCCATCAGTCAAAATTACTACTTTTAGTCACTGAAATTGACAGGGAAGAAAATCTTTTATTTTCAAAATGTTTAATTTTAATAATTTTTTTTAAATAACCGATTTTTCAAATAAGGCGTGATCTTTATGACGTCACCAGTGATGAACTTTGACGGGCTTCTCAGCTGGCATGTTGAACGCTTGCGCTTGCTGTCTACCGCGTTTCCACGGCATGATATTCAAGAAGAGAATTAATTATTGCGTTCTACATGCTTGTTATCAACCATATCGTTGCCATGTAGTTTTTTCAAAATATTTACGGATCATCATTTTGAAATGGGAAAAAAAACGAAGAGACAGAGAAATAACACGCCACAAAAGTCATCGTACACTCAAATATTTTCGAATAAATTCATGATTAAAATTATCATATGTCGTTTTTTTATTACTTTTGGATTGTGTTGACCCATAAAAGTCAGTTGGCTTTAATTTTTTGTTTATTTATTCTATTTATCTAACATTGTGCTTATTACTTTAAAATGGCTGGTATTCGTAAAAAAACCACAAACACCATTCGAAATTTGAATTCATTCCCTCACAGGAGCGGTAAATTGGTTTGAAATATCTCTAAATTAGCTTATTCCATTTTATAGTAAAGTGCTTGATACAATGATTTAAAGAAAAGAATCGGTCCAAAAACAAGATAAGAAAAGGTCGACCGGCAAAGTTAACAAACCGTGATCTGAGATTTACAGTTAAAAAAAATTATGAAAAATACGCATTTGAGTGCTGTAAAAGTTTCTGCAGATTTAAATGAAAATTTTTACATTTAATTTTCGCCTAAAATTGTTCGCCAAGTTCTCTGATTAGCTTAATTAAATGGGACCTCTTCCCGCAGAAATTTCCTTGGCCGTACAAAAAGCAGAAACCTTACGCTTTTCATTGCAAAATCAATGATAAATAAGTTCAAAACGTTTTGGAATTAAGTCTTACTTACAAATAGGAATGAATTAAATATTTTTGGTTAAATTGTTGTATATTTGTAAATAGAAGAAAAAATTAGGAACTTAATCTTAAGAACTTAGTTGACCAGTTAATCAGAGCGGCGAAGGTGTTCTTGTGCGAGGGTGCTGATCAGCAGCAGGATTTGGTAGTTTGTAATTTTTTGATGAAATAATGAATCATGCTGTTCATTTAAATATTTTATAAATCAATTTCAAACTTTTAGCCAAAAATTCTTTTATCGGAAACAACTTTGTTTTTTATCAAGATAACGATAAGAAGCACACGGTTTCCAACGTTTACCTCTAATGCCTCAAAAATTGTCCTAAAGTTTAGAAAATACCCCTTCAATCTCCAGATTTGAATTTAATCTAACATATTTAGAGATATTTGGAGTCTAGTTTACGAAAATACGGCTTTCAAACGAAAATAGAGTTAGAAATAGTAAGATTCGAAGTGTGGTTAAACACTTACTCAGAAATTACGCATAAACAAAGAAAAAGGAATGAAATTTATTCCCAGACGTTTTAAAAGGTGTTGCTGATACTGCATGATATTCTACTAAATAATAACTTAATAAAAAGTTAGATTATTCAATAGACAGTTTTTAAAGTATGCGAAGTCTTTTGTGAGATAAAATTTCCGGCACGTTTTCGTTTTTGATTTTTAAAAAATAAATTTTTATTTTTTAAAAAAACAATCATGTAGTTTTGTTAAAAAATGATCATAGATCTTATAATAAAAAACCTATTCCGAAATATTAATTCTAATCAATGGATAGGACCCTAATTCATTGAAAGTCGTAGGTGTACAAACACCTTTGGGAGCCACTGTATTTATATTCGCTGTGTGGCAATGGACGATAGCTGAAATGATAAAAATCGCAATTGTTGATTTTAGGGATGAGTAGAATTTGACGAAGCAACAAATAGAATTATCCGTCAGTTAGTTTTGACGTTCATAGTACATCAAGTTCTGTATGATTTAGAAGTTGCTTATTTACTTGTCATCAAACAACATGGAATATTGTTTCATGTCTAAAAATCTCACTACTTTTATAGCACCGTGATAGTTAGCATACCTATCAGCTGATAATGATATTGCAGCCATTATTATTTCATTTAACATGTCAATATTGGAGATAAGTGTGAGAACACATTATCACCGACGAACTGCTACAGATAAGAGAATACATCGATTTTTTTCTTTTATACGCACCATTTTCAGTTTCCGATGATAGCACCACCTTGCCCATTTTTGTTACTACTCCACTGAGTAGGAAATTAATTTATAAAACTAATTTTAAAATAAAAAATAGTGTTAATATGTGGGAATCTGAAATTTTTGTTTAAAAATAAGTGTTCTTTATCAGAGTTAAACTTTATAAACACCTACGTTTTCAAAACCTCTACAGCTTAACAGGTTCTCTTTGTTTGATTTGAATATTTTTTGACTAAAGTGTTTGACTAATTTCGCAGGTTTTCCTTGTAAATGAAACTTAACAGCATGCTCAGACCTAACTTTTCACATACACTTTATATTTTTGTTCTAAATATAACATCAATGTAACGATAAGAAGTACTGTTTTTATTTCAAACAGTGTCGAAAGTTGCAGACACGTGTGTCTTGGTATCCTGGAATTCCTTTTCAAAGCACACAAGTGTGAGCTTCTGGATGTAAAGTAGTCCGATAACAATGACGAAAATGAACTGTAGGCAACCTAAATAGTAAAAACAGTAAATTAACAAAACAAATAATACAAAATGAAATGTAGAGCCGAAATATATTTAAAGATTCCCTTCAAGAAAAAGAAAAAAAAAAAAAAAAAACACTTAAACAATACATTTCTTAAAATGTCTCGTACTAGTTAATTTTGCTGCCAAAATGAAATAGCAAATTAAAAAAAAAATTACCGATAAATTTCATGTCAGAAAACAAAATGCAACGTATCGATGGTTACGTTAAGAAAAATGAGTAATAAACATGAATTAGGAGGAAAAAAAATGGGAAAATTGTTGGGAAAGAAACAAAACAAATATATTGAATTTAGAAAATAAAAATAAGAAATGTAAATGTAAGCCAGAAAAAAATAATTTAAAATGACTAAAAATAACATCTACTTCTTAAACCATAAGACTTCAACGAAGAAACTATGTTTGAATTTTTACCTCATGCATTTAAAGTACATATACTTATAAACTTCAAAAATCATCTTTGTCAACAAAACAATTGAAATGACAGATTAAAATGCCTTTGATTGACTTAAGTTTAAAAATTTGATTGACTTAAGTTCTCTTACCTTTCTTTTGTAAACCTCCAATTAGGCATTCATATGATGTTTATAAATTCCGAGAACTGAGAAAGGTATTCAAATTCTCCTCCACTAGTTTGGAAGGCAATTATGGCGTGGAATAGTGTAAATATGACGACGTGTTTATGAACACAACTCAGAAATTCGGGGCTTCTAATTTATAAAGCTGCATATATTTGCTGTAAATTACCGCAAATCATCAACTGTTTGACATGTGTACATGAATTGTTAGCTCATTTTGAAATAGGAGTATATTTAGTCAGTGTCACGATATAATGATGGAAAATAGGATCTCAGCACTTCCATCATTACTCCGTAGGACATCCTGACTATTTGCGTTTTAAGTGTGTTTGTGGAACCAAGGCTTGATTGTACCAAGAGGTATTGAATTTCTGAAAACTTCAATGAGATTTTATAGCCTACATCAAACATGCTTGTACAATGACATGTTTTAAGTAATAGGTATGACAAATAATTTTTAAATTTCTCACTTATTTTGAAGAATTTTTAAAAACTTTCTACTGAGTCTAGTCTGTTTCTGAGAATTTCAACCGAGAAAACGACTGTAAAATTTCTTTCAGCCATAACTATATTTTGTAGTTCTACTGTCTACAGACATTTATCATGTAATGAATTAGAATAATATTGTGGTAGAATAATTTCGATGAAAGTTTTAACAGTAAATACTGATTTATCCGGACCCCATTAAACCGGACTTTAATTCATCCGGACAGCCATTTAGATGAACGTAATACATAAATAAAAGACGAGTTGGTAAAGTAACATATTTTTGCAGGTGGACGTAGTTTGTAGATTTGTAATGTATTTTTGTAATTGTTCCTTATGCAATTTATTATTTCATCCTCTTAAATGCAACAATACGTATTTTACTGTGTGCAGTGGTTTATTTAAATTAGGGTTTGATCGAAGCTTTAATAGCGACACATCCGCAATCATTGGGTTAAATGCAGTTTTGTTCCTATGTCTGTTCTAATAAAGTAGCGGGTTTTGCTTCTTGATTGTGTCGCTTCTTAGTGTAGATTGACATGCGGTCAGTAAGAAATCACAATCAGGAATCAAAATGCACTAGTTAGTATCCATAGAAGGCATAGGAAGAAAGCGGCATTAATCCCCAAAATCGAGGACGTGCCGCTACTTATTCTACGAGTCATGGATTTAGTTTACGTAAATTGATCCAATTTTTTAGTTATTTTATTGATTATGTAATTTAGTTAAATTGTACGAGCTGGATCTCCAATTATTCCTTATTAACGAGATTCTACTGTAATTCATTTCCAATGGATACATTAATTATGATTTCTCAATGTTGGACAACCTTGTACAAAAATGTCCGAGTTTTCTTTCGTTTTATATCTTCAACCACTATTAAACTAATGAAATACGAGTGGGATAGTTTAAAAGAGAACTGTTGCTCTAAGTTATCTGGAAGAACTACTACTTTTGAATCTTTATTGTTAAATTAAATAAGTATAAAACTAACAACTACAGGAGGGATTTTAAAAAAAGGCTTTCACCCTTTAAAACATCCGGAGAGCTAAAAAAAATCAAGCCATATAATGTTTGTGTTTAGAACAGCAAGAAGGCTTGTGATTTGCTTGAGAAACCACGTTGTCCCAACAGTTTGTCAATGAAATAAAAGTTAGGCAAAAGCAAAGACCAATCAAACCAGGAGCCAAAAGAAGGGGTTACGGTTGAACTGTTTCATCCGAAAATGCCCAGAGAAATTTTTCTCCGGTAAAAATTGCACTGGACAAAGAAAGCTTTTCCAGAAGTAATTAGATCCGAAGCTAATTAGCGTAGGGGATTATTAAATCCTTTGTCGGAATATCTCAGGGGAGATTAAAGAGCCTAATTTTTGCTCGATTGTTTTTGTTCTGGGGAGAGGAGGGGAAGGCGGGGGGATTCTTTATTAGTCAGGATAGTTTTTACAATCTTTTGAAAAGTTTCCAAAGATGATGTGCTTTCAAAACGAAGTAGCAATTTTTCTTTAATTTACAGTGTCTCTTGTTTGCAAAGATTTTTTTTTAACTCACAAAGAACTCCTGACAAAAGTCTGATTATGAAAACGTATTTTTAAAAGTCTTCCTCTTTGATATTCTACAAGCTTCGTGCATCCAAAAAGAAATTGAAAAAGATGGTATTGAAAGCTAAAGAATGTAAATGTAAATGTTTAGGGAAAGTTTCTCCTCAAAAAGAAGTAAGAGGTTTTATATTAAGTCGCATAATGCGTTTTCATTGTTTTAATGTGCTACTATTACTTGTAAATATTGAAGAGAGAGAAAAGGATTTATTCTGAAGAGCTTGTTGAAATGCCATTTACGTGTGTCATTTTAGAATCCTTAAAATAAATTGAATGCATTAACTATGATTTTAAAATACTCCAGTTTAGTGTAATAGATATTTCGTCACATAACTTTGAGCAATATTTTAAAGATTAAAATATTTTCAGGTGTAGTAGTATAGAAAACGAAATTTTCAGTTTATCTTTTCCACGCTCAGACAAAAAAAAAATCACTTTCTTTTAATCTCTAATCCTTAAACTAAATATCGTGCATTAAGTACGTTTTAAAAATTCTCTAGTTTTTTATTTAATAAATATTTCATCTGTATGATTTTTGATTCCTTAATGATAATTAAGGTTTCTTACATGCGTTAAAACAAAAACGAAATTTTCAGTTACACTTTCCTACGCTTAATTCAATAAAACCTTAAGTTCTTCAAACATTTAACCCTTAAAATAAATAGTATGCGCTAACTACATTTTGAAAAATCTCTAGTTTAATTTTTTATACATATTTCATTTATACAATTTTGAGAAAGTTTTTAATTTTAAATAATTTTATGCGTATTAAAATGAAAATAAAATTTTCGTTAATATAATTTTCAGTTTATCTTTTCTACAATCAGGCAAATAAAACATAACTTTTGATGATGTATATAATAAAGACTTTGAAAATTATATTCCAGCAAAAAAAATGATATTTCCAATTTCTAAAGTAACACTGAAATTGTATTAATTTTACGTTACACATAAACACGCGGTCGATAAAATATTTTTTCCCCTACATGAAACAGCAAATTACCAGCCGCCTACTGCGCTTTGGTGCTAGCTATTTATTTTTCGAGAGTACTTTGTTTTGCTTTAATATTATTTTTACTGGATATTGTTTTAAAGAGGAGATTTTATTTGCGTAAAAGGAAGCCTAGTTTATTAGTTGTATATTTAATCAAAATCCAGACCGTAAAACTAGTTTATTATAACCCCGTATTTGTATTTTTATTCATTTTATACAGTATGGCTGAAAAAAATCAACGTTCCGAGTCTAGATAGATTTTTACACAGCATAAATGTATTGTGTTCCCTATAAAAATCCACAGTTTACGTTGGATCTCGCTCAAATTTGGCAGAGAGGTACTTGGGCACCCGAGAAGGAGAATAGGGTGGTTTTTGAACACCAAATGTACCGAACCATTCAAATTTTAATTTTAGGGCCCGGAAATGGCATTAAATTGATCTTTCAACCCGAAATAACTACCCAATTGGTTCGATTTTAATCTCATTCGATAGCCCATGAAAAAATGTCCCTTTAGAAGGTTTTTTTCCTTCGGAAATGAAATCTCTAAGTCACTAAAAGTGCCAACAGAAAAAGATTTTTAAATAACGGGAAATTCACTTTGAATCGGAAAGGTCGCGTGAATAGAACTGCTGCTTAAATAGAAGCATTTAAAAGAAAGATCTATTATTGCTTTTTTTCTCTCTCGACTGTGTAAACAAATAAAATTCTTACTTTCGTTTTGAGGCTGTTCCTGTAACACGGGGACTCAAAAGTTTTCCTTTTTGGTTATTTTTCCCTTGATCTGTCGGGAAATTTTCCGTTTTTTTCTTCTTCTTCTTTTTTTTTTTTTTTAATTGAACACTTGTCACTTGACACATTTTTATTTTTGTCGTAGACTGCGCAAAGCTGGGCGACGCAGCTAGTTTTATATAAAATAGCACATTGGTTTAATTTTTAACCAATCAATTAATCTAAAATATATACACTATAGCAATTATTTAAAAGAAAATAAAGTTCACCTTGAAAAACGGTTTTTATCACGGAAAAAAAATAATTTGTCAACATATCAGCATCTTACGCCAATCTTGGGTTAAGATAGGGCACACTTTAAAAATAACATACTGTATACCGTAGAATGGGTGACTTCGTGCCAGCATAGAGTTAAATTGTGCCACATTGTACGTCTTAATGCCAACACAGAGATGTAACACTAAATTACGCTTAAGATAATGCAGAATGCAACAACTTTCAAACCATATACCTGTTAAAGTTGACTACCTTTGTGATAGAAAAGTAAAATAAAATGTAGCAACTTTGAATTGCTCAAAAATTGCAGATTACTCTCAACACGCGTTTACAAGGAATCCATTGCTGAATGCAAAATAAGTGAGGAGACGGATGAAAAGACAGTTGACAAAATCCGGAAAAGACGACAGACTTTTGTCGGATGTCTTTTCGTCATACATTTTTAACATACCCCCTTAAAGTATCCTTTGTTTTAAAAAGTGCTTAACTGTAATGATCAAAATCTGTAAAACTAATTTGACCCAAATTATTTAACCGATTATTTTATTTGCAAGCAACTGACAAATTATTTATCCTATAAGCATAAATCTACCAGTCAAATCGAACAACAAGCCCCATTTTTCACGAAACGAGCAAATGAATTTTCTCACAATCAATATCCAAACATCAAAGATTTACCTTTTTTTTCGAAGATGCCTTCTATACTGTGCAGCATGTCTTCTATGCTCTTCGAAGTCTTTATATTACCCAGTGATGGATTCGCTTGAATATACGAATGTCGTAATTTGGGGCGAACAATGGTTTGATGGATTCGGTAAAACCACTGCAAATCCGCCATTCCTGCAAGTCTGGACTTGCTGCGTTTGTCTGGAACAAAGCAAGACGAATGAGGAGGAGGGCTCGAGCAGACTGAATGTTTGCGTGCCGTTTCATTAGAAATGAAAGAGTTTCGCAATTGCGAGAGCCACCGAAATAATATCTCGAGAATATAAATTTAAGTATCCTGCACGAGCAGTTTAGGTTAAAGGTCTCTTTGACAGTTCCGTTAGAAACGCTTTTCAAAAGATCTCTTAAAATGCATTGAGAAGGTTGCTAGCAACTAAGAAAATAAATTGGTAACTCAACGTTGTTATGCTAGTGTAGGTTATTGATTTAGTTAAGAAAAAATATGCTACAGGAAAAAGATAGCATTAAGTCTTGCTTTCCATTTACAAAAGCATTAAACAAGTTTTCTTTAAAGAGTACGAATTACTTGTTTTGTAAAGTAAGAAAAAACAACGGCAAAAAAGCACAAATTGCCAATTACAGCAGACACGTGTTTCTACGTTACAGGGAATGCCTTTTGTCGGATGTCTTTTCATCCATTAGCTCATTACTTTTTGCATTGAAAAAGGGATCCCCTACTATTGGCTTTTGTCGAATGTCTTTTCATCCATAAGAAAAGGCGTTCCCTGTAATGCCGAAACACGTGTCTGCTGTAATTGGCAATTTGTGCTTTTTTGACGTTGTTTTTTTTTTTACTTTACTGTTCAGCACAAAGGTATTTATTTATCTTACTGGTTCTGTGTTATCATTTCCATCATCACTATTATTACTATTCTTAGTTTCAAAACATACCTTTTTGGAACATTTTTACTACATTAAAGTGTAAAGCATTTGTGCAGCATTATAAACGCGTGACAGAGTGATAATACTACATTCTAAAGCACTACGTACTACTGTTAGAATAATAATGCAAAATGCATGGTACAGTTTGACCGCAGATTGTATGTAATTTGGCAATCTGCCAGGTAAAGACTATTCCATCTGAATTAATCTAGCAGGGGAGAAGGGAAAATAACGATGGGATTTTGATGCACACGTTTTATAATGTCAGGAACGTAAAAGCAAAATGGTAAGCTCAAAACTTTGTTGTGAATAAATAAATCAATTAACTTTTGCCTTGAGAATATAGAACAAATATACTTTAGATTCAAAAAATGTTGCTGAGAGAGCAAATTTTCATTTTTACAAAACTAAAGCTAATTAATAGAGAGACAAAAATGCACATCTGTAGCAAATCAACTAACACCCCTATAAACTAATAGATACGTTCATTTCCGCCCTTAAACCGGATGTTACCCTTTCCATGTAATCGATGGTCAAACAGTACAAACTAGCTTACAGATTGGAAAGATACCGTGTAACGAGAGGGCCACATATCAAACATTTGTAGCTGTAAAAAAAATAAATAAAAACAAAAACTCGGCATATTTCTCATTACAATTACGTATCACTTATTGTAATCTATGCAGTAGTTGTGAAAATGTGATTTTTTGAAAACGGATCTATTATTTGGGATCACCCTGTAGAAATGAGGTAAACTGGAGTGCCGTGAGAAAATTCTAGCTCTTCAAAGGGTGCCGCGAATCTGAGAAGTTTGGGAACCCCAAGTGCAGGTTGATGACAAAGAGAAGAAAATGTGTTGCAATAGCTAAGTGCTACTTTCCGTATTTGCAAATATCGTTACCTCAAAGCTGCAGTAGAATATCTTGCTGTTATTCCTGGGATTAGATATCTTACTGTTGCTATGAGGACGCGATAATTTTTAGCTCTTTTAGAAAACTGCGTACCTTCCTTTCATGTTATTATTATTATTATTATTATTATTATAAATAATATTATTATTATATTTATTATAATAATAATAATAATAATAATAATAATAATAATAATAATAATAATAATAATAATAATAATAATAATAATAATAATAATAATAATTATTATTATTATTATTATTATTATTATTATTATTATTATTATTATAATTATTAATATAATTATTGTTATTATAATTATTATTATAATTATTATTATTATTATTATTATTATTATTATTATTATTATTATTATTATTATTATTATTATTATTATTATTATTAATATAATTATTGTTATTATAATTATTATTATAATTATTATTATTATTATTATTATTATTATTGGTGTTGTTATTATTAGTGTTATTATTATTGGTGTTGTTATTATTAGTGTTATTATTATTGCTGTTGTTATTGTTAATGATGTTGTTGTTGACCTTTTTTTTTGCCTTTTTTTATTGCTTTTAAATAGTATAAATTATCTCTACTATATTATGTTTTGTTTCGAAATAAAGCTTAAAAGAAGAAATTTTTCATTTTACTAAAACGTAACACTGTTTTTGTGTGTGCTGAACTTTTATTTCTGTGGTCTGAATTAGAATCAAAAACTTCGCATTGTTAGTCTTATAACATTATACACTTGAAAAACTCTTAACAAAATAACGGGATAAAGCAGAAAATATGTTTTTCTCCTCTGTCGTCAATTGAAAACAGCTATTTACTTTTGTTATTATAACTATAACCATTATTATTTGGCTCAAAAAAAGGCTTAAAAGTATAATTTTATTGCATTTTAGTAAAAAGTAAACTTTTTTTTTTCTGTGTATGATGCAATACTAGAGTTAAAAACCAAGCTTTGTTATTTTCTTATTATAGATATAAAACTTAAATGGAATAAAAGAGGAACAGGATAGATCAGGAATCATGTTACTGATAATTTATTTGCTATAAGTATGTTTTGTTTCTATATAAACGAATTCAAATTTTTGTTACTATTTTTTAATTAATATTATTGTTATTATTACAATTTTATTATTATCATTATTATTGTTATTATCGCTATTTAAAAATAATTATTAATAAATGCATATTCTAAAAATTGTTACGGCTAATTATTGCGGATAATGATATACGATACTTTTAAAATATTGTCTGCCCATGTATTTAATTAAATTATTATTCATGCTTTATTGTATTAGTTACAGCTATATAAAGATAAAACTATACGTTTATCTTCTTAGCAATATATGATTAAATGTAAACATCGAATGCATCATTTTTTACTGCATCGAAAATAAATTTCTAACGCTACTTCAAATTCTATAGTTTAATGCTATTATTCAAATATTAGTTATTAAACTTTTGAAAAAAAAGAAGGGCTGCTGATATGAATTCATTCATAGTTTTACTGTTTTCACCTTCAAAAAGAAAAATAAATAAATAAATAAAAAATAAAAAACTGAAAAAATCCTTCACGCAAAACGATCGCCATGTTTCTTTTCACGCAGCGCAAGTTGTTAGCAACATTCTTAGAACATTAAAAAAACCAAGAAAAACTAAAAATAATGCATTTAAAAAATATCAGTTAAAGAAACTAAACGAGCTGATGTGTGCATCACATGACTTCCTTTTACTCCAATTTAAAGATAATAATGCCTCGGAGTGAGAAAAAGAACACTTTAAATACTTTCATTCCAAGTCTGTTGCGAACCGAAGCAAAGAAAATGTTTTATACAGATAAATTTTCTCAGTATTGCTAGTTTTAATGTGATTCAATCGTTAACTCTCTAAATATGGTCATATTGAAACAAAATTAAAAAAAAAAAAAAAAAATCTCCAAATTTGTCGCCAAGTTGGCGACAAAACTTGGCGACCAAAAGATTGGCGATGTATCGCCAAGTGTCTGACAAATTATAACACCACTTGAGTTAACATCGAGATTAATAATGTTTTCCCCCCAAAAAAGGGCAAAAGACTCCCTTAGAAACATCCGAATGCAACCAAAATTGAAGGTGCATAACTATGCCCTACTAGGAGTCTACATACCAAATTTCAACTTTCTAGGGCATACCGTGTTTGAGTTATGCGAGATACATACAAACATACACACATACGCATATACAGACGTACATACAGACGTCACGAGAAAATTCGTTGTAATTAACTCGCTGGTCGTCAAAATGGATATTTCAGGTGTCTGTTGGTTTCTAGGCATATATCCACGTGTGGTCGGGTCGAAAAGAAAACTCAACGTTTACTCAGGGCTGAGAAAAATGGAAATTAAGGCCGATTTTTGAGTGAAAATTTTTGCGCAAATACAATACTTCCTTTTGTGTAAAAGGAAGTAAAAACTCGACGACAAACTAGAAACTTTGTGTTCAGAAACTTAACTTACTTGTAAGTCTAGTTTTCCTGCTCACAAAATACATGGAGGAACGTTAAATCAGTATAGAATAAGTCGCGTGTTTCGACTTATTTACTGCTCCGTGATACCCTAATACCCTCGTTTAAGAAAATTCCAAGTCGATTCTTACCCAAGATGTGTTAATCCCAGTTCGCTTTGGCTACAATTAACATTTTTCCCTTTTATGAGATTTAATTAAAAACAATTTTCCGAGTCAAATTGACGGAGGGCTTTTAAAGCTAAAGCTTTCAACTGCCATTAAAGAAGAGCTAATGAAGTTAAGCAGCGTGAAAACTAAATTTTGGGGTAATAAACTGCTTAATTTCATTATCTTTTAATATCGAAGCCCATCATATGTCATTTAGGGATAAATTTTAAGTTGTGGCCAAGTTTTGACAAAAGCAGTCGCCAATTGCGTCCTGGAAATTCTGTCAACTCTGAAAGAAATTTCTCGTCCCTAATGAGTCAATTAAAAGTTCTTCAAAATTCGTGATGAAAAGGCCTGTTGACGGAGAAAATTGCCTTCAATTATTTCTTACTTTAAGTCATTTTCCGTTTTTTTTCTTTCTCTTCTGTTCTTTTTTTTCCTTCTAACTTTAGGCCTGTTATTTAAGTACTGCTAAACCCTAAAAACAATTAATTATGTTATTCACTTTTGCATTATTTTCTTAGAACCCTGAGAAGTTTTTAAAAAAATAAAAAAGCTCGAAAAAATTAGTGTCGAGCAAACAAGAAAATTATTTTTTTAATTTGAGGGTTATTTTTTGCTTACTGTTGCTTTTCTTTCGTCTTAAATTTCAACTCTTATTTTCTGGTATCGGGTGATTAAGTTCAAAATTATATATTATTAAAGATTAACAAATACAATAACTCATTTTTTTTTAAAAATATTAGAAAACTTCAGACAAATTCGCTCTTACATTATTTTCTTAAAACACTCAAAAGTTTTGAAAGAAAAAAAGCTCGAAAAAAAAATTAGAATCTGACAAACAGAAAAATTATTATTTTTAATTAGAGGGTTATTTTTTGCTCATTGTTGCTTTCTTTTCGTCTCTAATTTCTATTATTTTCTGGTATCAGGTGATTTTAAGTTAAAAATTATCTATTATTATAGATTCATAAACGCAATAACTTATTTTAAAAATATTAGAAAGCTTTAGACAATTTTTAAAAGTTTTGCGTAAACAGTAATTGCTTTAATGATTTGTATTAAAGTACTAGTGGAACCCGCACGGCTTTGCCCGTAATAGAAAAATTAAATGGTCTTTTGGTCCACCTGTATATTTACAAATAATGTATAGTGAATTTTCACGCCAATTGGCCTGTACCCATGTTACGGTTCCACGTTATGATAATTTCGTAACGGTTCCACGTTATGATAATTTCGTAATTTACTCGTCCATCTTATGATAATTTTGTCGTTAAAATTGGAATAGAAAAAGAACCACATCGAATTTTCAAAAAATCGCATAGAGGTGCATACCCCTATACTACAAACTAACTTTGCCAAATGTCATGAAAATCGGCCAAACGGTCTAGGCGCTATGCGCGTCATAGAGATCCTTACAGGCAGACAGAGATCCTGACAGGCAGACAGAGATCCTGACAGACAGATAGACTTTCAGCTTTATTATTAGTAAAGAAAAGTAAATACAGATTGTGCGAATAAGGTTTTGGGTGTGGACGGGGGGTAAGAGTTGAGTAAGTGCGCAGGGACTTTATCTAGTTCTTCAAGAGCAGTATACGAGTGTTTAGATGTGCATGCTGGCTGTTCAGATCGTGTGCAATGAAATATGGCTTGTTTCCATTGTTTAATTAGGCTAAATGCGTTAATTTTCATACGTTTTCTCAAGATTTTATAGAATGGCAATAAAGAAATATATCTTTGATTTGTTTGGTTTATAACAAAGCAACTTGTCTAGGCGAATGTTGTTTGCAAGAGTAGTTCTCTCTAGTAGCTACATTTCTCTCCTACAAAAATAGAAGTGTTTGCACTTGGGAAAAATGGCGCACAAGTCTCATTCGTTTTCATGATAAGCGAGATTACGCGACTCATTGGTTCAGGATTTAAAAAAAAAGTGTTAGGTTACCAGTATTAATGAATGTAACGTTACACGAATTCTAAAGTGTGTAGATTCATTGTTTTAAAAACTGAAATTGTTGGAATAACCCAGCACTATGGTTTTAGTCGAATTCAAAGCGCATGCGTTAAGACCAGGATGGGTCCAGAGCAGGTAAACTCTTACTATCGGAACATGAACCGACCTTGATAGTCGAGCAGTAAAAGCTCTTGCTCAGTGAGTATGTAAGATTTTGCGTTCTAGGTTCAGAATCCACTCAGGTCATTTCCTTTCTTAGTGGAGTAAAAACGTTTTTTTTTTTTTTGTAAATTAAAATAAGTAAATATTGTATCTTTACTAATAATAAAGCTGAAAGTCTCTCTGTCCGGATCTTCGTCTGTCAGGATCTCTGTGACGCGCATAGCGCCTAGACCGTTCGGCCGATTTTCATGAAATTTGGCACAAAGTTAGTTTGTAGCATGGGGGTGTGCACCTCGGAGCGATTTTTCGAAAATTCGATGTGGTTCTTTTTCTATTTCAATTTTAAGAACAAAATTATCATAAGATGGACGAGCAAATTACGAATTTATCATAACGTAGAACCGTAACATGGGCACAAGCCAATTGGTGAGATACAAAATTATCATAACGTGGAACCGTAACATGGGTAGAAGCCAATTGGCGAGAAAATTCACCATACTTTATTTGTAAATATACAGGTGAACCAAAAGACCTTTAAATTTTTCTATTACGGGCAAAGCCGTGCGGGTACCACTAGTAGTAAAATAATCGCTGTATATGAGTTTTGAAAAAGCATGAGCCTGATAAATTGTTCAAGGAAGTCAAATGAAAGCTTCATTTTTGGTAATGTGTGACCTTTCAAACAATTTCTCTGGTAAGCATATAGAACACTCTGCTGTAAACTTACGCAGAAATGAGTGATACGTTAAATTACATTACCATGGTGTAACCTTAAACAAGCGATGTGCAACTTTACACTAGTTATATCGGTTAAGTTACTCCAGAGCAGTGGAGGCAACCAAGCTGCCACGGATGTTATGGATTAATGTTACAAAAAAAATGTTAACAGTGTCACTTTGTATTGCCAAATGAAAATAGAAATTTTTCAAGTTAGACGAATAACAAAGCCACAACCTTCTTTAAAAATGTCGGTAAGAAAAACTTTAATACTGAATGATTTGCTCTAATCAGTAAAATGTGAAAAGAAAAAAAAAGAATAAGAAAATGACAGCGTTTAGTTTTTTAATTATTTGAGCTTTAATGAAGGAACAATAACAAAATCAGCTCACCTTTCGGATGAGCATAACTAAAGTGATTTTACTAATCTTCCTTTTGAGAATTGAAGGAGAAGTAGGGGGAGGGGAGTGTATTCACTAACTAACTGATGTAAAATTTATTTTCTTCAAATTTATTTAATCTTATTAGAGACAATTTTTTAGGTACGCCATAAGTAATACTTATGTTTGCAACGTAATTGGTCCTAAACCTACCAATTAGTTTTCTGCGGAGCTGGAATATGAGATGAATATGAAGAAAATCGTATTACTTGCTCAGAAAAAAAAATCTAGTTTGCCCAAAAAATTAAAACATCAAGAGCAGCGGAATATTCATTAGTTTTTAATTTACATGCACTTGAGTTTGTACTGTGGTTCAGCAAACACTTTTATTCCACACCACTGAATACAAATACATAAATCGTACTTTGTCGTTAACTCAAAACAGCGAATGCAAAAAAAAAAAAAAAAAAATCATTCTGGAAATGAAAGCAAGTAAAATTGCTCAAGTGTTATACGCTCCAACGGAACAAACACAAAAGCCTTGATTATTAAGAGTCATGCTCCAAAAATCTCAATTGGGAGACGAATTTGCAAGATTACAAGAAGGAAGAAAAAATAGAGCTTTTCAGCTCTTGCCCGTACTTTTAGTCAAATTGGATTTTACTGTTTGAGGAAATGCAATTACTTATTAGCTGCGGGTTTAATTCATATATAATGCAATTATCTTACTTATTAATGCAGTGCGATGACTGGAGAAAAAAATGGAATTGTCATTCATGTGAAATTTGTCCTATCGCCTTTAAATTTTGCTTTCCCTTTGTGTCTTAACATGATTTAATTGCTCCAAGTCAGTGAAGGGGAATGGGTTTAGTGAAATCTTTTCAACAAAACTCACGACAAACAGTTTTGTTTGCTGTTTGCTGAACAATGTCGTGATGTATTTGGTAGTCATTGTTGCGATGCAACACTAACATGTGCTTTGATGATTATTTGGTGATTTACGGAAAATTTGCGTGCAGCAGCAACCAGTTGAAATAAATTAGCGCACGAAGCAATAAATATTCTTTCAGATAGCTTTTCCGAAAAATATGTGATTTATGTACGCGATGATTGGAAACAATGCAACACCGAAGTTGGAAATTCAAAAAGTTTTTGACTGGAAAGTATTTGGGACATCCAAACAAAGACATATTCGCGGTAAAGGCACAGTATCATATTGATCAATGAACATTTTAGAAACATTCATCTTAAACATATTTACCGAAATTTGGTTTCTTTACATCTGTAAGGAGGCGAGTGTTGAAAAGTTTAGATTGGGTTAGACAGTAACTTAGAGATGCATTGGCGATGTAATGGGTTTACCGCTGTTAGAAAATATTGTTGGCGTTATTTTGCACTGCATTGCAACCCTGGTGTTTAACTGCATTGCAAACATGCTGAGTTAAACTTACATGAAAACTACCTAGTTAATGATATCTTTGTTTTTTTAGTTAATTTAAAACTGAACAAGTCATTAAACAATAATACGAATTTTATTAAAATATAGGAGATATCCGTCAAATATATGAAACAAACAATACAAATGCAGTAAAAGTACCGTTGAAAGATAAAATAATCCAGAAACTAAATAAAACAGCATCACAAACACCAGAAAAAGGTAAAACAATCCACTAAATCGTACTACTAATTTATTAAATCTACGATGAATTTTCACTAAAACCAGGAGCAGTGAAGCAAACATGACGCCAAAGAAAACGATATTTTTTCTTTTTTTCGACAAGTTACAATATAAACAAATCGCCAAGCGTCTATGATCTCGTATTCTACTCTCTTACCGATAATTGGGATGAAGTGATATTGTTCTTATGAAGCTGATGTTGAGAAAACAATCTACATGAATTCACGCTAAATTTAGAGAAAAAAACTCAAAACAAAAAGGCATTCAATTGTTTTAGGGGTGTCGCTCTACTTTCCGTCCGGCAGATGGATGGCAGATAAAGTATAAATAATATCTTTCCGTGTTATTTAGATATCAAACTTTAAGATTTGAAAAACAATTCAAAAAAATCTATATAGTAGAATCACTCTATCTGAACACTCTAATATACACCCCGATATTCTGAACACCTTCTAATGGTCCCTTGAGAACGTATGCATTATCAAGTCTCTCTCTATAAAAGAACACTCCCCCGATCTGGCCACTTTTGTTCGACCCCATGAGTGCTCAGAATAGAAGGAATTTGCTGTATGTCATTAAAAAAACACTTTATTTATTCATTTATTTATTTTTTGAAAATCTTGAATGTTACTGTCGTGCTATTAATTTTATTCTGTGCTATTTTTTAATCAAAGTTGAAAAGCAAGAAGTTTTATTAATTACCCTAATCTTTCAGAGTTAAATAATAATAAAAGAGCAAAATTTTGGAAAATTGTTGCAGTTTCGCACCTCGAACGGACCAAAATGTCGCCTCAAAGCAACAGTAGGATATCTTACTGTTGTTTATAGGATTAAAGTGGTGGTAAAAATAAACTGTATCACCCGCGCCGCAAAGGAGAGGAATATTATTTCGACTGTATTCAACACACAGTCAAGCATCCCGTATCCCAGATGACTTGGGGATGTATTTCTGATCAAGGAGTTGGTGAACTTCACTTTGTGCAAGGAACAGTAAACGCTCAGGTGTATATTGGCATTTTGGAGGAGAAATTGCTTCCTATACTATCCGGGATCACTTTACTTCAGTTCCAAACGTCATTTTTTAGGATGATTCTGCTCCGTGCCATTGGGCAAAACTAGTAAGTAACAATTTAAAAACCTTTATCCTGCCATTAGAATTAAATTGGCATGGGGTTAAGTAATTTTTTTTTTCTCTAAACTCACACGCAGGCTTAGAAATGGAAAAATTACCATGGGGCCAGCAATTTGCCTTGGCCCGGAAACAGACCCCCAATCCAAACTTCTCACATAATCCGATTGTTGTGAAAATTGCGAGGGTGATGCATTTTTTTTTTTACCAGCACTGTAGATGTCTTACGGTTGCTCTTAGGTGACGATATTTTCCATTCATTTATGCAAAATCTACTGAAACAATTTTCGTAAAACTTGACTTAATGCTATTGCGTCATTTAATAGTATGGTATACAAAAAATGTCTATGCTCTGCCCCAAAGTTTATGTTTCTTAAATGGTTAACTCCTGATGTTTCATTATTCTTGATTCAGAAATGAATATTTGTTCGCATTTGTGATTTAGGTTATTTTCTGTTGTTATTAAGGTAGAATACATTCATAAAATAATATCCAGAACTATTTCAAACACGTACAAACTCAACACATTGTATGTAAAGAAGGAAAATAATGAAACATTTTCAGTCTCTCCTAAAAGAATGCATGTGTTTCTGTTATAAAAAGTGAACTGAACCAATTTTCACGCAACTTGAAATAAGGTTTTTTTCGTCACCATTTGAGGTTTATGTACAAAAAAAATTGTCCATAATCTATTCAAAGTTTATGGTTCTTAAATGGTTAATTCATCGTTCAGAAAATAATATTTTTGCGCACTTGTGGTTTAAGTAATTTTCGATTGTTGTTATTAAGATAGAATATATTCATAAAAGAATGACCAGAAAAATTTTAAACATGCAAAAAATCAATATATTGTCTATAAAGAAGGGAAATAATGAAACATTTTCAGTCTCTCCTAAAAGAATGCATGTGTTTCTGTTATGAAAAATGAACTGACCCAATTTTCACGCAACTTGAAATAAGGTTTTTTTCGTCACCATTTAAGTTTTATGTACAAAAAAAATTGTCCATAATCTATTCAAAGTTTATGTTTCTTAAATGGTTAATTCGTCGTTCAGAAAATAATATTTTTGCGCACTTGTGATTTAAGTAATTTTCGATTGTTGTTATTAAGATAGAATATATTCATAAAAAAATGACCAGAACAATTTTAAACATGCAAAAACTCAATACATTGTATATAAAGAAGGAAAATAATGAAACATTTTCAGTCTCTCCTAAAAGAATGCATGTGTTTCTGTTATGAAAAATTAACTAAATTAATTTTCACGCAACTTGAAATAAGGTTTTTTCGTCACCATTTAAGGTTTATGTACAGAAAAAAAATTGTCCATAATCTATTCAATGTTAATGTTTCTTAAATGGTTAATTCGTCGTTCAGAAAATAATATTTTTATGCATTTGTGATTTAGGTAATTTTCGATTGTTGTTATTAAGATAGAACATATTCATAAAAGAATGTCCAGAACAGATTTAAACATACAAAAACTCAACACATTGTAAATGAAGAAGGAAAATAATGAAGCATTTTCAATCTCTCCTAAAAGAATGCATGTGTTTCTGTTATGAAAAATGAACTGATCCAATTTTCACGCAACTTGAAATATGGTTTTTTTCGTCACCATTTAAGTTTTATGTACAAAAAAAAATTGTCCATAATCTATTCAAAGTTTATGGTTCTTAAATGGTTAATTCGTCGTTCAGAAAATGATATTTTTGCGCACTTGTGGTTTAAGTAATTTTCGATTGTTGTTATTAAGATAGAATATATTCATAAAGGAATGTCCAGAACGATTTTAAACATGAAAAAACTCAGCACATTGTATATAAAGAAGGAAAATAATGAAACATTTTCATTCTCTCTAAAAGAAGGCATGTTTTTCTTTTTATGTAATAAATGCAAGAAACAAATCGGAAGAAACACAAAGGAAATATTTGCAAAGAAAGTCAAGTTTTAACAAATGGGTATCCTGAAGAGAACTCGCACTCTCAATCGAGGTTAGAGAGCATATGTATGAGTTTTGGAGAAAAAATAACACATTTTCTCATGTCCCGAGCGGTCGCGAGAAGACATACCATAACTCAAAAAATCATTCCTCTTCAAGTTGTTCACTTTGCCATCAAGCTTTCGTTTACTTTTTCCCATTTTTTACTTCCTAATCTTGTTGCCATAATCCATCATGTCTCAACATCGTTTTTTATCAATGTCCTTAATCTACTTAGGCAGGCAAGGCAAAACGAGTAACTTTTGTTATTTTTAAATTTGTTCTCATATTTCTTTATTATCTGACATTTTCAACGTTTAAGAATTCATCTACCTGGAATATCGATCTGGCCTGTTGTGTTTTGAGAGATTTCAAGCCAATGGGATTTCAGCTGGCGATTTTTTTTCCTCGCTGACTTTTTTCGCCATTGTGTCCTTTTATGCTATGCTAAGCATTATGACGACACGCATTGTTGAGCGAAAGCAGTCTCAAATGAGTCCATTTAATTAATTATTCCGAATGGGCGTGGCTCGAGTGTCAGAACTTATTTCAGGTAATTATGAAACATTGGATTTGAATGGAAGTCCTCGGAGAAAAGGAATTGGCTCAATGTGCCGTGTGATGTTCTGAAAGATTTTTCTTTTTCTGTGTTTTGGAACAAAAAAGATCCTTTTTAATCGTTAGAGGCATTAATTTTGTTTAAGAGCCAAAATAGCAAGCTTCACATTTTATTATTGGATTCAAACTATTAGGATAATATTTCTGCATTTTATGAATTATATATATATTTTTAATTCATAAAATATTCACGACAAAAAGTCATATGTTTCGAAAATGCTACTTGTTCTACAATAATTATAAAATATTACAGATTTTAAAATATAAAATGCATCTCAAGAGACTCAATTTTTGAGGTTAAGTGTTAAATCTTAGCAATTGAATTCAGAATAAACATACTAGTCCTTGATATAAAATGGCACCTCAGAGACCTCAATGAGCCTGTAAGTTCATATAAAATGAACGGGCGACTCTTAGATGCCATTGTACGGTTCAATTTTTTACATAGTTTTCGTAGCAGTAATTGGTTTTGTTAATTTTCTAAGATATTAATAAATAATTATGTTCCTGAATTATGCACATTAGTAAGATAAATAAATACCTTTGTGCTGAATAGTAAAGTCAGAACAAACAACGTAAGTAGAAGCACAAATTTGTAAATTACAGCAGACACGTGTTTCGGCGTTACAGGGAACGCCTGACATGATATATTACATTTTCGGATTGTTTTATATATTCGGATTATTTTAAGACAGCTTTTTATGATTTTTTTTTTTTGCAAATGATTTTAACAGAATCTTTCACGCTATACATTCTTTTTTATTTTGCAGATTTTTTTTACATTTAAATAGCTTAATTCAATTACTTGGAGGATATATTTTCATTTCAATGAATCATGTTTTTGTTTAAAAGATTTGTTTTATGTTTACGCCCATTTAAAAGGCAAACTAATGTATAGGGCCATTTCAATTGGTGAAACGGGACATTTTTCAGTATATTTTGCTTCATAAATACAAATAAAACTAACTAGAAATTTTATTTTTGATAGCAACAGTAAGGATACGTCATAAGAATTCCGTGAAACATTGAACTTATCATTTTAAAATAAAATAATTGATGAATTCGCCAAAAAAAAAAAAAAGCCAGACGAAATGAGACCCATATGAATCCCACTCCGTCACGGGCATTTTATTGCATGTCGATCAATTATTTTCTTCAAATTGACAAGCTTTTGATGTTCTACATAGTTCTTAAAACAAACCTTTACTGTTGCTATCAAAAATAAAATTTCTAGCTTGTTTTATTTGCATTTATGAAACAAAATCTTGTGACAAAACTACTCAAAATGTCCCGTTCCGTCACATGGAATAGCCCTATAGTATCACCAAACTCGTAGCTTCTGTGTAACCTAGATCAAACCTGGCAGACATAGAATTAAATATAGCGCCAAGGATAAAAATGCGCTCTGTAATAGAAACGTATTTCCGTTAATTACAGCTAATTCTAAAGTGAGCAATGGCATCATATAAATTTTACTTTCAAACTTAAGCTTTTGTGTAAGATATATTTCTTACATGGTACTTGCAATGAACCTTTTTTCTATAGTATTGTTCAGTGTATCGACTTGACTTTTCAAAAGTTTTACCAGGCTGGAAATATCCAAACGGTAAAAAAAAAATTGCCTTTGTCTCACTGTTTCCCTGTCTCACTGTAACCACTTCTCTCGAACCGTGTTTCAGCTGATGAATGAATTCTAAGATGATAATTTTAGGCTCCTAAAGCTTTAAATTGGTGAAAAATACCACGAAATGGATCTTTTTTCAATTTGCAACTCCAATAAACTATAGGGGGCGCTGCAGTCAGTCTAATGGCGTACGAAAAAGGTAAAACAAACACACGTCGCAAGTTATAACGTGCTTTGACGCTTAGTGAATGACAGTAATTTTTCATCGTGTTTCTGGGAAGCTTTCTTTTCTATTCTTCTGAAATTACATTACATCGCAAACTGTCTGAAGCCTATAATTTACCCCAAAGAAAACACGTGGAATGGAATGTTTTACATTTTTCTTTAATATTGTTAATCTCCGCAAGGTAGCGTATTCGAGCTCTGGATTTGCGAATCGCAGTTCTAATGTATAAGTTTCATTTGTTTTTAAAATGTATATCTTACCTTCAGAAATCACTACTTCACTTCACCCTATCTTGATGAAAAATTATCCTTAGTTCTTTCACTCTGTAACAAAATATGCGTAAATTGTTTTGGATTTCTCGGAGGGGAGGGGGTGAAGTCTTGAATTACCAAGAACATATTGCAACCATTTAGATTGTCCAGTATGCGTTCACCAAAATATCAGGAGTCATCAGCGAAGATATTAGTAAAAACTTCTATCGGGGCATCGAAGAAGTTAATTTGGAGTAACAAGAGAAATAGAACGTTGCAATGATTGCCTAGCTGATGATAAATTTTATATCTAGATGAGCTGCATAGTGATAACATAAGAAAATGTCGAAGCAGGACATAAGTGGTCCAAAGAAACATCGCCTGATGGAATAAAATTTTAAACATCATTAAGGACAATCCTCATAAATATAAAAGCCAATAATCGAGTAACGCTCCAGACGTCATCAACAATGAAACTCGCGCCACGACACGGTAATTTGATAATATGTTTTGGTAAGGTTTGACACGGAAAAGCTTTATTGTGACAAGGTTGAACTGGATCCGGTCAATTAACTGTTTTACTGGTAAGACTGTCATTTTAGGAGAATGAAGGAACAAAAAAGTGGTAAACAATGAACGCTACCTACTGGAGTTTAAGGGCTCATCCAATGGAGTGAGGGTTACAATTTTCACTATCAAAATATCACCAAACAAGCAACAGCTTCGTTCAAATGTAAAAGCAATATTCACCAGTCATATTTTGTCGGGCGATTTTTTAGTTGAAGAGAGTTAGTGGCTTTCTTAAGTCATAAAAATAGAGAGAAATTTGAGTTTGTTTTGTTATTTCCTCTAAAATTTAAAAGCTCAATGACCGTTTAGATATTATGCTGCCTTCTGCAGGCAAAGGACAGCAACTGCAAATTTTCATTGATTTTTTTTTCTTTTGTGTATTTTTGTTATCTATTGTTCGTTAGCTTTGTTGTACTTATTTGCTTATTTGGTTTTTGTTGAAAGAAAAAAAAATCTCGAAAAAAAACGTCAAACTTCAGCATTTCCCTACGTTTGTTAACATACTGAACGAATAACAAACGATTTTTATTTGAAGATAGTTTTTGAAAACAAAGGCTCCAACCAGTCCAGTGTTACAAATTAATCCCTGGAATGAGTCAAAATAAGATGTGTAATTCAAAAAAAAATTTAAATAATTTTAAGCTCGCAATTCTTCAACGTTTTGCAAACTTGAACTTTTACTATTTCCCGAAAATCCTAACATGATAGAAAATAATAATAAAAAGAATAGAAGTAATCAAAAAAAAAAAAAAAACTCTAAAGTACATAGAAATCACATGTATAAAATACATAATATTATATAATCCGAATTTTTACAAAGCTAGTGCTATTTGTACGCCACTATTTTTTTAGGCTCCAAACTGTTACTCCAGATCAAAATAACAACCAAAAGACCTGATTAATTCTCGTCGCTGAAATATAAGGCTTTTGGCATTAAAATTCTTATCACACTCCTTGCACAATGCAAAACATTTTGAAGCCACTTGAATAAACGAACGAAAACCATGTCTAAGCTTCAAGTTTACTTGAAAGCTGCCCTTTTCTAAATTCTAATTTTTAAGATATTCGATCTTTCCCTGCTTCCTAATGATCTGGAAGATTTCTATCTACACCGTTTGATGGGTTCTAAAAATGGAATGGTGTGACCTACAGTCTGCAAGCATAATTTGTTCCTCACCGCATTAAGAAGGACGGACGGGTTCATTACCTATGGGAGATATATCCGTCATTAAACGCGGAGGGGTGAGGAAGGGAAGGGATACTCATCAGCTGATAGGAAAGTCATCAATTACCCTTAGGAAGGCTCTTTTGGAAGACAGATAGAGCAAACGATTGAGTGGTGATTGAAGAATAAAGGGATGAGTGAGGGATGATCCCCAGAGTGCTAACGATTTCCGAACAGTACGGATGAGAGTTGAGAAAAAATACCTTTTAGGTAAAATCAATTTCTCTTGATAGAGAAAGTACTATCCGTCTTTTCAGTTAGCTTCATTACAGTGATGCTGGAATGGTGATCTCTGGTAGCCTTTTTTGGAATAGAATAGAAAAATCTTGCCTTGCTAGTTTCCTTAATTTCTTTATAATAAGTAAATGAACTGTACAGAAATTTTTGGAATGGTATCTATTACATTTGTCATACGGATAATGAATGCTGATATACAAAAAGTAGAAACATAATCCTGAAAGCGTTCCCATTTATCAAATATTTTTAGGAAGTAATAATATAATTATTTTCAGTAAGTTACCAACTTACTGAAAATAATGGTGGTAACTTATTGAAAATGCCGCTGCCTTGACTTCAATCTTCGAGTTGAACGGAACCATTGCTTCACTCGTTGACGTGCTGTTACTCATCTGGTCAGCGGTAATTCCATATTACCTACTAGTTTCTTTCGCACTCTTGGCTTCCTTAAGAGGTTTTCCACCTCCAGCTCAGTCATCTCCTATGCCGTACTGATTAGTGCTAATAAGTACGAAACTGCAGTCCTCGACTGAAATGACTGAGCTGGCGGTGTATTTCTTCCTTAGCCCTGGCTATAGGTGGTAACTTACTGAAAATACCACTGCCTTACCTTCAATCTTCGAGTTGAATCTAAATATTGCCTCGGTCACTCGTCTGGTCAGCGCTAATTCTATATTCGCTACCAGTTTGTTTGGCACTTTTAGCTTCCTTAAGAAATTTTCCACCTCCAGCTCAGTGACTTCCTATGCCGAGCTAGTAAGTGCTAATAAGCACGAAACTGTAGTCCTCGGCTGGAATGACTGAGCTGACGGTGTATTTCAAGTAATAATATAATTAATTTATCTGTGTCTGAAAGAACTATACATATTAATACTCAGAAAATAAATTTAAAAAACATTTTTTTGTTTGCGAAATTAAGCTAACTTTAAAATGCGGATAACCCACAAAGAGCACGATTATCTGCTTCCGTGTTGTTTAAAACCGTGTTAGTCATGACTACAAAAACGTTGTTCCATGCTATTGAACTTTATCCATGTTCCCCGTTATAAGTGATGAAATTAAAATTGAAAATTTTGTGTTTGACCCAGACTCTTTTCTTTATCAAACAAATGACAATGAAAAGAATGTAAATAAAATTATTAAAAATAATGTATGCGGGGATGCGGGGCAAGTGAAATAGTCAAGACAATTTAATGGAATTTGTTAATAATTATTTAAAAGACTAAGTCGTAGTACTTGACAGCCTTCAAAAGGTTTTTTTCTGAAACAGCGGAGAGAATAACAGTTCTAAAATTATTATTTCATTTTTTGCTCTCTAACTGCCACCTTTCTTTACAATTAGAACGATTCTTAAAGCATTCCAAAATATTTTAAAACTTTCTATAAATTACTTATGTACAAACCCTTAATATTTTACTATGCACAAATAAATGTAAAATCAATTTTAAACGAGCTGATGACTTCCTTTTAAACCAACTTGATGTTATTTCCCCATTACTGGCAATTTTAATGTGATTCAATAGTTAACTCTTTAAATATCAACAACAATGGTCAAATTGAAACCAGATTTTAAAATAATAATAATAATGATAATAATATTTTTTTTAAAAATCGCCAATTTTGTCGCCAAGTTGGCGACAAAACTTGGCGACCAGAAGACTGGCGATATATCGCCAACTGTCCGCCAAATTATAACACCACTTGAGGTTGCATCGAAATTAACAATGATTTCCCCCCAAAAAGGGGCAAAATCCCCTTCTAGAAACACCGGAATGCAACCAAAAGAGGAGGTGCACAACTAGACCCCACTAGGAGTCTACGTGCCAAATTTCAATCTTCTAGGACATACCGTTCTTGAGTTATGCGACATACATACGCACATACATACAAAGGGACGTCACGAGAAAATTTGTTGTAATTAACTCGGGGATTGTCAAAATGAATATTTCGGGAGTCTATATGTTCTTAGGCACTTATCCGCGTGTGGTCGAGTCGAAAAAAAACCTCAATATTCAATGGGGGGTGAGAAAAATGGAAATTGGGGTCGATTTTTGCGTGAAAATTTTTTCGCGAATACAATACTTCCTTTTTTGTAAAAGGAAGTAAAAAGGCATGTTTCGTAGGCGTAAATTATTTAAAATCCAAAAGTGTTGAAAGCATTATTTGTACTATTTCCGAAGATATTTCACTTAGAATAAAGGCTTAGTTCAAAATTTCAATAATGCGAAATAGCAAAACTATCGTTTGTGCAAGATCTAAACCATATTTTGGATACTAAAACCATCATAAAACATTAAACTTAAATAAAATTTGAATTATGCAGCCTAGGAGGATCATTTCAAAAACAAAAATTGAATATAAAACTGGATGTACTCGAATAATTTCGCCAGTGATTTGCAATTGTGATTAAAAAAGACATCACACGCATTACTAAATTCCTTATCTTTGTCATTAAAGGAGGGAAATGTTCATCTGGGTGAAATAGACGGTTATTCATAGACAGTTAAAATGACATCAGGAAGATTGGAACGTTTAAGGAAATGAAAAATTGTTCAGTAATTGTAATGAAATGAATAAAAACAATAGTTTTACAATATTTTTTTTAACGACAGTGCTGTTGAGGGTTTTAAAAACTAGATTCTTGCAGATGAAGAGTTTTTTTTCCTTGAGCAATCACGCTTGCTTATTGCTTTCATTTGACTGTTTTGAGGTCCTATCATTTTATTTTTCCGCCAGCACCCTTTGCAGCATCACCGTAGACCGGTCATACGCCTACACACATACACAAACACATACACACACGCATACATGCAGACACCTACACATACACCGGACCTACACACTACTACCCACACACTCATGTTTGCACACAGACACAAACACATATACCTACGCACACACATACATTTTCCTTCCACACACACAAACACATATACCTACGCACACACATACATTTTCCTTCCACACACAAACACACATACCCCCCACGCACACATAAACACACCCGCCTACATACACACACACACACACACACACACACACACACACACTCGTGATTGCAAAAAACATAATTTGAATTCAAGAGGTCAAAATTCAAATTCTTATTATTTTTTTTTAAATCCCGTATTATCTGTCCTGAAACTTCATGCACAGTTAGAGAGATGCTTACATTCTAAAAATGTACATAATTTCATTATGTTTTTAAAACGGGTTGAGGCCAGTCCATACAGTTGTTTTGAAGTACAATGTCCGCCGCTTATATGAATCACGTTTGTTTTAAACCAGTTTTGATTTAAGTTTTGATTCCACACAGCGGCTGATTCAACACTAAAAAAATTCCGAAACGTTACTGGTTATTTCCGTGGAACGTCTCGGGGTTTCACACGTTTTCACCTATTTCCCCGTAAAAACAAATATTATCACAAAAAAGTTTCCTGAATCGCTACAAGTTGCACGCGTGCAAACTTTTCACGTTGTGGAAAATATTTTTAGCAACCAGTTTAAAGATTGAATGTGCTTGTTTATTAGGTGTATCGGCCTAAGGTTGGTTACGGCCAGTCCAGATTGACACTCTCTGATTAAGAGCGAAAATGTCAATGGATAGCTACAGCTTTGCAAGGCAGGAATTGGAGGCATGAGATATGCTTGGTTCCTTTTTGCATAGCTTTGGCAGTGGTTGCTCTGATTTTTACGGAGCCTTCTTGGTAAATTAGGAAGGTTCTAATCAACTATACTAAACCTACTCAGTTTTTCTAGAAGTTTCTAGACACATGACTGGCTATAACAAGGCAGATTTTGGACGTCTTCAGAAAGTTTCGAGGTTAATTTCAGAAAGGTTACTGACTTTTAGCGGAAAGTGTTCCTGGTTTTTCCATGATATGTTTTTAGAAGAAATTGGGCACATCAGCTGCCCATTATTTTCCAGGAACGTTTCTGAATCGTTTTTACAGAGTTAATAAAGCGGTTAATTCAATGAAGCTGGATTTCATTTTGCTTTTGACAATTTGATTCAATAAAGCGGCTAATTCAATGAAGCTGGATTTTATTCTGCTTTTGACAATTTGATTCCTTAAAGCGGCTAATTCAATTAACCACTGATTCAATTAACCGGCGTCCACTCTAAAAGCACTATAACGTGTACAACTTCTCTTTCTTTTCATTTGATACAAATTATATAAAATATTCTTTTTTAAGAGTTGAAAATTTTTTACAAAGTCTAGGCAGCTATAGCTCCTGCTCGCTGACGTTCACAAACCATCAAAGATTTAATTTTAAACAAATTTTCATCAAAAATAAACTCATACGCACAACATAGAATTTTTTATTTGATTGCTTAAAGGTTATTTTGATGTACATTTCATAAATATTTAACTGTCACCTGTACTATATATTCAAATATGATATTTATTCTCATACTCCTTCCCCTTTAAAGGTTGTATTCATATTTCAAAGTTTTGTTATGATAATTGAAGAAAAGGTTGAAAAACATGAATTAAAATTATATAAGAACTTACTATTGACTAATTACAGTAAAATCAAAAGTACCGATTTGCTCTTATATAGCGAAAATAAAGAGAAATGAAGAGATAAAATTTTGAATTCTAACTATAGTTAGGGCAAACTTAACCTGGCAGCATTGTGAAGGATACGCTGATCCTAATCATAGCACCACGACGGTGCCAGGTTAGGCTTGCCCAGTTATAATTTTCTCCTTTAAAAAATTTATTAGCTGTTCTTTATCGCTTTTTTGAGCTCAATTGTTCAGCTACTAGTTATGCTTCTAGCTCATGGGATCTGTTTTAAAAATATTAGGTAACCCACTGACATCGATTTATGTTTTCCGACGTTACTCTTTAGCAGTGTGTTCTTGCACGGTCGTGTTTCAAAATTACGTCTTTTATGTTAACAATCGTTGGAATATACTCACCTGATATTGTACCATCTGATTTATTTTATTCTTATCTTAAGACTTTTTACTTGACAATAACCTGAAAATTTGGCTACTATCCATAAAGGCAATAGGCTATTTAGGGATTTTTTTAAGAAGAACCTCTTGTTTGGTGGGTTGGTGCATCCCTGTTATTTACATACTTTTCATTATTATAGTTAAAAAAAATGCAAGAGCTTAAACACACTAACAATTTGTATGTGCAAGACATTTCAATGTGCTTTTAGGTATTAACACAAAAGTACATTGAAAATTATTGCTTTAATATTGATCAAAAAATATAAGCGTGAGAACTTTATTAATACTTTTCATTTGAGAATAATGCCTAAATTATATTGAAATTTGTTGGTTCCATAGTTTTTCTTTAAATACCTCAAAAAATACGAAAGTAGGTCTCTTACTAAATACCTTTCATTTTTCATTGATGTCTAAAATATTTTGAAACTTGTTTGCATACTTTTCATTAATATAGTTTTAGAGAATATATGTGTGTAAACTCACTAAATACTTTTCATGTGCCATAAATGCCTTAAGTGTAATGAAGTTATTGTTTGTATACTTTTATTAATTAGCTTTAAAAATATAAATGTCTATAAATGTTTAGGAAGCAAAATTCATTTATAGCATAAGGACGTAGAGGTCCGTCTAAGTGCCCGTATGAATGAGAAAAAGTAGGACTCATCACCTGATATAAAAGTCATCAAGTACTTCAGAAAGAGTTTCCTCTCTTTTTTTAGATGAGAGACGTAACAAGCGATTGAGTGAGAATGAAGGAGAAAGAAACTTCGGCAGAACACTCCGAGTGCTAACGATTTCCGAATTCCGAAGAGGAAAAAAAAGTCAGAAAGAGGAAATCGCTCAGCTAAAACCTATTTAGTTTTACAGAGAAGTGTTCCGATTTGGAAAGTGAATAGAAATTTGACCTGCTTCTTGAAAAATCGTTACTATAGATTTTTTTATTCCATTAGATACAAGTTTGAGCTTCATTCTTAGATCTATTCCACTTTTTGTATGTGTATTAAACTTTTGAGGCATATTTTTGTTTTTAAATATCCAGGTAATCAAAGAGAAATATTATCTTCTACGTCTAAGAATGCCTATAAAGTTCTGTTTTGCCCAACGACGATGAACATCAGTTCAAGAAATTGAATTAGTGAAAAATAATAAGTGTTTTAGTAATGATGCTCGGATTTAGACAAGATGAGACTTTGTAAAAGAAAATGTTAATTTTTTGGCTATGGAAGTCATTGCTTACATTTCAAGGTATGTTTTAGGTAACTCGATGAAGAAGCTAATGAAAATGTTTTTTTTTTATATTTTGAATGGTTTATAAACCTAATGTTTTTCTACATCCTTAACATATTGTTTGGAAAAAACGGAGATTGGGTAAATGAATTCAGTTTGGATATGAAACGAGATACAAGATACAAGATGATAAAACGAGAAACAAACTTGATGAATGAATACTTTAAAAAAGATATAATAAAGAAATAATATAAAATATACCATACATTTCATACACATATTTTATGCGGGGGATAAAACACTGAATAATCTATAAAAGTTTAAGTTTAAAAAAAACATTCATAACAAAACTTCAGCTCAATTGTAGACATTGAACTGCTATGGGAAAAATTTAATTAAACAAATTTAAGTTAAAAGCATTCTTCAAAATTATCCTTTTGAAGAATACTTTTCTCAATCTATGTATTTTTTCCGGATTAATTCCCTTTCATAAAACAATTACTATTTTTTTTCTGATTAGTAAACATTCATTGACGTTCTCTTTCCCTCTTTATTGCAATTTGAATTTATGCCGACGTAAAATATTACAAATCCTAATATTTTCCAGCGTGTTTGTAAAGTGAAATAACATTCTGCAGTAAACTCAAAAAGTTATATTTTATCGATCATTTTTCAACTCACGAATGCTATTTTGCAATAAAAGACAACTTTACATTGCTACACAAAATTTTTAGCAATCTAACATTTAACTACTATGGTCGGAAGTAATGAAATTATTTTAATGTTATGCAAAAATGAATTCTTTCTATTTTTCAAACTTCATTAATAAAAAACGAAACACCCAAAAGTGTAGTAGTGTTTCAAATGTATTCAGTTTACACAATAAATGAAGAATCTTTGTATTAAAATCAATTACTTTTGTTCAGCTCTAATGTACCTTTAATCTCCTTTTAAAGGAAATTTCGCAACAACGTTTCAAACACTGATGAAATGAAGAGAGCTAAATTGCATAAGTTTGCATTTGTCGTCGGTTGAACTTTTGTCTAGGAAATTGTCTAGACTATAATCTTGGTAAAGAGTAACGGGTTGAAATTTTCATTCTTCTTCTATACTAATGTGTGTTGTTTTTCTTTTACATAATTTTTATAACATTATGGAGATTACAAAGTTTAGCTAACATTTGTTTTAAGTTCGTTGTTTACGAATAATTCCACGGAAAAAAAAGCGTAATAAAGTATAACTATTGCTGCTAAACGTAACTAGAAGTTTTTATACGTTGGGCAAGAACAACTCGTTACTTCTGCATTTGAATGTAAATTTTTAAATTTCAGAAATTAACTTAATTTGTTTATTTATTTACTGACTAATCAAACGTGTAGTTATATAAATTTTAAGCTTTTGCCGCTTTCAACTTATTTTACTTTAGCTAATAACATATGCATTTAATTTTAAGGCACTCATATTTTATACACATGAGTGTTTATGACAATTGCAAGTCATGTATCAAGAGTGGCAAGCAAATGTTAGATCTTATGCATTCCTTACACTGGCCATAAATTTATCACATTTATACAAAAGTCAAAGAAATATATATATATATAAAAAAATAATAATAATTTGAATTTTGAAATTTTGAATTCAAATTATGTTTTTCGTAATCACCAACTGAGACAGGACCCTACTCATTGGAGTTATTGTTTCTAGAAACGGCTCCTGTCCCCCCCCCCCAAGCCTGCCTCTCCTCTTGGGCGGTTACTTGTGCATAGTTGTGTGTGTGCGCAGACCTGTGTGTATGCACGTAGGCGTGTGTGAGTGTATGTGTGTGAAGTCATGTGTGTGTATGTGTGTGAACGTGCGTGTGTGTAGGACATGGACGCCTCCAACCAGGAGAAGCGGATAGCTCAAAACCGGAGCAGCCGCGCCGCGCCGCCAGCAGTGGACGGTGGGTGGTGCTGCTGCAGAGGCTTCTGATCCAAGTTGAAAAAGGCACGGACACCAAAAACGGTCAAATGAGAACAAAAAGCAATCGTGATTGCTCAATAATATATGTCAACTCTGCAGGAGAAAGTGGGGCACAACCGTACAGGTGGATCAGACCGACGACTACCCTTTTTTACGCAATATGTGCTGCTAACAGTAATTAGAATATCTGTTATTCAAGTAACTGCTGTAAAAAGTAGCTGAAACTGTATTGATGGATTAGTTGATGACTTTAAATCTTATTTTAAATTTTGAATTTATCATTTGTGTATTCTACCATATTCTTTACTAATAATAAAGTTCAAAGTCTGTCTGTAGGATGTTTGTGACGCGCATAGCGCCTAGACCGTTCGGTTGATTTTAATGAAATTTGGCACAAAGTTAGTTTGTAGCATGGGGGTGTGCACCTCGAAGCATTTTTTCGAAAATTCGATTTTGTTCTTTTTATATTCTAATTTTAAGAAACTTTTTCCGAGCAAATGATCACAACGCGGAATAGTAACTTACGAAATCATCATAACGTGGAACCATAACATGGGCGAGTCATTTAACATAGCCATTTGGCGAGAAATTCATCCTCCATTATTTGTTAATACACAGGCCAACCAAATGACCTTTTACTTTTCTACTACGGGCAAAGCCGTGCGGGTGCCACTAGTATTTTAATAAAGACGTAATACGTTACGTAAAAAAATGGTTTTTATTTTTGAAGTAGGCAAATTTTTTAACATGATATAACAACAACTATATGCACATAGTATGTCCTCAGCAGTGATTTTCCATCAGCATTAATTTCCAGTATATGCTATAGTGCTATATGAGCGAAACTAATTTCTTTATGACAAATTTAGATAAAACTCAACAGTAGTAATCGTTAGTTGCAATAATCATGAGCACATAGTTTGTCCCTAACTGAGATTTCCCATCAAAATAAATCTATAGTTTACGTTAAATAAATAAAATTAAATCCCCCCCTTTTTGAGCAATCACGATTGCTTATTGGTCTCACTTGACTGTTTTGATGTGCTATTATTTATTTTCCCACCAGCACCGTCTGCAGCATCACCGTCGACCGGCAGCCTCACGATGCTGCTCCTATAGCGAAAACCGTCTCCAGGTTGCGTCCATATACTACACACACACGCATACATACAAACACCTATACACACATATATACATACATACACCTACACACACATACACAAACACATACACGCACACGCATACATACAGACATCTACACAAACACACACACACACACCTACACAAACACACACACACCTACATACAACTACCCACACACTCATGCCTGGACACAAACACATATGCCTGCACACACATACACATTCCCCCCCCCACACACACACAAACACTCATACACACAACTACTCACACACTCATACCTGCACACAGGCACAAACACACATGCCTACACACATACACATACCCCCCACACACATAGAAACACACACGCCTACATACACACACAAACACGTGATTGTGAAAAACAGAACTTGAATTCAAGAGATCAAAATTCAAATTAATTTTTTTTCTTTTTGTTATTTTTTATTAGTTATGGTCAATTTAAACAAAAAAAAAAAAAAAAGATTCAACAGAGCTACACTGTAAAAAAATTCCGAAACGTTACAGATTATTTCCGCATAACGTTTCATTATTTCAATGGTTTTTATCCGTTTCCTGGAAAAATCAAGTATTATGTAAAAATGTTTCCTGAATTGCTACAAAATGCAAGAATGAAAATTTCTCACTGTTGTGAAAACTATTTTTAGCTCCCAGTTTTAATATTAACTAAGCGTATTTATAAAGTATATTGGCTTTTGTTCGATTATGGTCCGTCCAGACTGATTATGCTCCCGAATGAAGCAAATATGTCCATGGACTGCGTAGCTTCGCAAGAATTGCGGGATAGGAAAATTCTTGCAATGTCTTAACTTTGACTATGCGTGAAATAATGCGATTAGAAATATCTTGATTAATCAGAAAGGTGACAAGCAATTATTATACCTACCTAAGTTTGCTATTAAAGTTCCAGAGACACGACTGGCTTTAAACGGGAAGATTTCTGAATTTTTCCATTAGGCTTCCGATTTAATTTCAGGAAGGTTACTGTTTTTTAGAGGAAAACATTCCTGGTTTTCGCAAGCTATGTTACTGGAAGAAATTGGGGACATCACACGCACAACTGCCTATTTTTTTTTCAGGAACGTTTGTGAATTGTTGTTACAATGTAGTCATAATAGTCATGAGCTCATATTTATGTCATTAGCAGAAATTTCCCATCCGCGTTAATTTCTAGTTTACGTTATGTAAAAAAAATAATTTCCTTTTTTTTCTTGGTTACTTTTTATCAGTTATGGTCAATTGAAACAAAAAATGATTCAACAGAGCAAGTCGCAATAATCATGAACTCATAATTATGTCATCAGCATATGTTTTCTATCAGCATTAAGCTCCAGTTTACATTACATAAATAAAATTAGTTCCTTTTTTTCTAATTACTTTTTATTAGTTGAGGCAAATTTAAAAAAAAAATTAATTTGAATTTTGACCTCTTGAATTCAAATTATGTTTTTCGCAATCACGAGTGTGTGTGTATGCAGGCGTGTAGATTTATGTGTGTGTGGGGGGCATGTGTGTTTGAGTGTAGGGGGTATGTGTATGTGTGTGTAGGCATGTGTGTTTGTGACTGTGTGCAGGTATGAGTGTGTGGGTAGTTTTGTGTATGAGTGTTTGTGTGGGGGGGATGTGTATGTGTGGGTAGTTGTATGTATGTGTTTGTGTGTTTGTATGTGTGCATGTGTGCATGTCTTTTTGTGTGTGTAGGTGTATGTGTGTGCGTGTAGATGTATGTGTGTGTAGATGTATGTGTGTGTAGGTGTATGTGTGTGTGTTGGTGTATGTGTGTGTGTAGATGTATGTGTAAGTGTAAGCAAGTAAGTGACGCAACCTGGAGACGGTTTTCGTTAGAGGAGCAGCATCGTGAGGCGGCCGGCCGGTCGACGGTGATGCTGCAGATGGTGCTGGTGGGAAAATAAAATGATAGCACATCAAAACAGTCAAGTGAGAACAATAAGCAATCGTGATTGCTCAATAAAACATAACTCAAAATCGCTAGTCGTAATTATCTAGAGCATAGTATGCCATCATCTGATATTTTCTATCAGCATTACTACAGTTTGCTTTACATAAATAGAATTAATTCCTTTCTTCCGATACTTTTTATCAGTTACAGCAAATTTAGATAAAAATTAATTCAACCACACAGTCATCTGTTTTCTAATTACTGAAAGTAAATGTTAGAGCAGAAAAGAACCAAAAACAATTATTTAAAAGCTTACTTTAAACAAATATCCACATTACTTCAAATTCGCTTATTTGTTGTAATTTGTTAATCTCAATTAATACATCATATTCTGGAGAGCATTAATACAAATGGAACGTTTCCCTTCCTCTCTGTTTTTTTACTAATTCTCCTGAAAACAAATAATAAATGACGCTGCCCAAGAAATATAACTTAAAGCTATGCTTGTTTGTTGTCGTCAAAAATGGGGTAATAAATGGGAAAAAGAGGAGAAATTGTGCCATGATGGGTGTAAAGTTCGGAGATGAATAACAACTGTCCATGTATTTTGCGAAAGTGTAATGAGTATAAATGATGTTTAAGGCCGCAAACATGCATTTTTAAAGTTGGTTTCACAACGCCTTAATTACTCGAAAAAATTTACTGTCACTTAGCAAATAATAAACACACTCAGAGGCGACAATTGTTCAGAAAATTATTGCAATGATGCATCACTCTTGTTAAGAGCGCTTAGCAGTCCCCTAAAATTATATGTAATGAGGTTTTCGGTTTCCTTTGTAGCTTAATTGTAAAATAATGCTAAATTTAAGATTTTTTTTATTGTATACAAGTAATTGCGATATGGTTTTGAGAGATTTCTTTTGCATAAGATAAGACTCAACGCAAATCCCTAAGATAATCTTAACTATACGTAGAAGAATGTAGAATTTGTTTTCTTAGTTGTGTATATTTTATTTACTCGTTAAAATTGAGTATTTAAACTGAAGAAAAATGCATTAAAGTTATTTGAGGTATGCTAATTTTTCTCTTACGGAAGCAAAAAACCAACGTAATTTAAGCACAAAAGCGCAAAAATAATTACGTTCACGTGTTTCGCTTTACAAGTAATCTCTCTTTTAAAATAGAATGGTTTAGAGCTTAACTCTCTAAGCAGCAGTGATCAAAAAAAAAAAAAAAAAAATACAATGGAAAAGGACGTTTCAGTAGTCCTAAAAACACGCATGTGCAGCACTTTTGCAGTTGTCCTAAAAACGAGCTGATGTGGGCATCACATGACTTCCTTTTACTCCAATTTAATGTAATTTTCATATTGCTGGCAATTTTAATGTGATTCAATAGTTCACTCTCTAAATATCACCAACAGTGAACAAATTTTTAAAAAAATGACCAATCTGGCGATATATCGCCAGGTGTCCGCCAAATTCTAACACCACTTGAGTTTGCATCAAAATTAACAATGCTTTTCCCCCAAAAAGGGACGAAACACCCCTTTAGAAATGCCCTTTAGATGCAACCAAAAGGGGAAGTGCACAACTAGACCCCACAAGGAATCTACGTACCGAAATTCAACTTTCTAAGACATACCGTTCTTGAGTTATGTGACATACATACGCACATACGCACATCCGCACATCCTCACATACGCACATACATACATACGTACATACAGACCTCACCAGAAAACTTTTTGTAATTAACTCGGGAATCGTAAAATTGGATATTTTGCGTGTCTATACGTTCTTAGGCACTTATCCACGTGTGGTCGAGTCGAAAAAAAACTTAATATTCATTTGGGGGTGAGTAAAATGGAAATTAAGGTCGATTTTTGAGTGAAAATTTTCTACAATACTTCCTTTTTTTGTAAAAGGAAGTAAAAGTACTATTTTTCATATTTATACTTACTGTGAAAAGATAACTTTTAATTCATTATTTAACAGTTCTCCAGTGCATAAATCATTTATCAGTCTTTTTTAACCGACTTCAAAAAGAAGGCGGTTATCAGTTCATACCGTATGTATTTTTTTTTTTTTTGTCCACTCATAGCGTCTCACCTAGTGAACCGATTTTGATGATTCTTTTTTAATGGATAGAGGATGGCTCAACTTAGGTCCCATTACTTTGTTCGACCATATTTGTTCTTTAGAAAAAAAGTTATGGGCAAAAAACAGTAAATTTCCCTATTAAATGATTAAAATGATATTGTAGCGAAGTTCGCACTTTTCATCCGTGGATAACGGTGGCTCAGTGGTAGAATTCTCGTCTCCCACACGAGCAACCCGGGTTCAAATCCCGACTAGGACAAAGTGAATTTTACTAAAATTTCGTTTCTACTGTTTCCCGTATTTTCTCGAATGTTCTATTAATTTCTGTATCTTTTCAAGTCTGGAAAGTTAAAGCACTATTTCAAATTGTATATAAGGAGATGTAACGTTCATTCGTGGTTCTGAATAAAGATCTCGAGTTGAGACTAACGAGTATTCGCTTCATTTGGCTTTCACATTGTCTTCGCTATCTTCATCTACGCGACAATATGAAACTCATTGTTATAAAAGTTTGGTGCCATATAACTGTAACATTAATAGTAATTGTAATGATAATTTTGAATAAAGGCTTTTCTAAAGCAATACAGTGATATAGAGCCGCACTTACCGTAAACCGGGGTTACTTTGATACAAGTTTCGCATATTTTGTATTGTAGCACCCTCATTTTTCAAGATATTTCAACAATTCTTAAACCAAACGATAGCTTAACATCTCAGCTTCAAATTGACGTTTGAAATTCTTCGATATATTGAATAGGGAGGGAGGGGAGTCATTTCTTTTTTAAATTAATGTTACCCCATCATCCGGGGTTACTTTGTAACAACGTATTTTCTCCATCTAAAACGACTGTTTCGGTGGTTTGTAATAAAGTTACCCCATCCAAAAGATAGCCTGAGTTTTTTTCAATAACAAAATTCAATTTTTCTATTTTTCTTTTTTTTTTTGGGGTTTAAAAAGCTGGTTTTAAATGAAAAATGGTTCTTAAGTCACGTAGAGTGTTTCCTACCACTCTAAGCATGCTCATCTAGCAGGAATCAGGTTTGAATCAAACTAAAAAGAGAGAAATTCATAGGAAACTTTTTTTATTATAAAACATCAGTTGAAAAAAGCTTGAAATCACATCAAGCGTGTTTTTTAAATGTAAAACCACAGCCATCGTAATGTTTTTCTTCATTTCGACAATAAAAAATATCAAGGTAACTACCTGATTAGAATAAAATAAAATTTGAACTAGAACTTGAAAAGAATAGATTCAAAAGTTATAAACGCTCGAAAGGAAATTAAGAATAAGGCACAGAAATCACAAAATGTTTAAAATAAATGAGGCACATGAGATCTTTCTCATATCGTGAACATTATCCAAGGTGCACTCACAGCAGTCTTTGATCTATGGCTTCAAGTCAACTGAAAACTACATTCTCTCCAGGTATGATCCTTGGGATTCGAATCCTGCAGCAGATGCGGCGAGATTGAGAATTCCCCATGTATCAAAGTTACCCGTTCAACTTGTGTTGTTTTATGTTTTAATTCATAGTAAATCGTAGAATTGAGCTACAGAAATTGAAAAAAAAGACAAAATCATCTTAAATACATGTGTAATCAGAAAATAACTCGCCTGAATTCAAAAGGTTGCTCAGTTGGTGGCACCAGAAGAGGTTAGGACAACGAACTGAAAACAGCTGATATCACGGATAACACATAAATCAGTATTGCCAAAACCATTTTACTCTTTCAATCAATTGGCGATGTCAGCGCACTCTAAAATGTGATTCTTGGAATCCTGAGACCACCAAGGGGTCGACAATTGTAAAATTAAGCCCGCCAGAACTGTTCAAAAATAAAAAACAGGTTTTTATAAAGTTACCCCGTCAGTCTAAAGTAACCCCGGTTTACGGTACTAGGTAAATTCTTACTTTTACTGAAATATCTTCATTTACACTAAAAAGAATGAAACAAAAAAATTTTGAAAAAAAAAATAGAACCGACTTCAAAATTGCTCTAAAAAGTGAAAAATAATTTTATTCTTTAAACACCATCGATAATACTTTTAAACATAATTTTTGAAGTTGGCGCAAAAACGATCGATAAAATCATTCACAGCCATAACTCAACTACAAGTATAAATTTAACCACGTCCAGTTTTTTCACTACCACATGCATTACGCATTGATGACAGCATATTTGAGTAACGATATAAATGTTTCGTTCCTAAGTTTGGATGATTTTTTGATAAAAATATGAACGAAGCATGGTTACAATGGATTTTACTTTTTGTTTTTGCGCCAACTTCAAAAATTATGTTTAAAAGTATTATCGATGGTGTTTAAAGAATAAAATTATTTTTCACTTTTTAGAGCAATTTTGAAGTCGGTTCTATTTTTTTTTCAAAATTTTTTTTTATATTTAAAACGGGATTCGATAAATTGATTTTAACTTGATGTATCATACATATTGAGTTTAGCCAATTTAGGTCCCTTTCAGCGGTTGATACTTTATTTGACCTCGGAAGGCCATAAAAATATTGAAAGCGTTTATTTCAAATGTCGACAAAACAATCACTTACAAAAAGAAATAAATCTTTCTAATAAAAATAACAACTAACAATGTTTTTTCAAAAATTTGGCATACATTTTAGGCCGGTAAATTATTTGGTAGACTTTTTCATTTTTAGCACCTAGCTGTTCAGAAGTGCTGACACATAGGAGTTCATTTTTCTGCTATAACTTATATTTGAGCCACAATTTTTGTAAATATACTTTAAATTTTGTTGGAGGGATTGACGTATTTAAGTTTTAACCACTCTTTTAATCTCTCCAAATAGGCATCTTTAAGACATTAAGCACAAAGTCAACATCTGCTAATATACAGTTCGTTTATGTTACGTATAAGTTACTAATCGTTTTACTTTAAATCATCACTTTTACTTGAATTAATTTTTGTAGGTCGCAGTGATTTATGAGTACATAATTAACAACATATATTATACGGAAAAGCCCTATTTTAACGACAACACTTTGAAGAACAAAATCATGGATGTGCATCAAACAAGGACAACATTTACTGGTCCTAGATTTATAGAAATTTCTCGTCTTTAACTCCTGCTAATATAATGTTTCTGTTAGAAGACACGCATCCGGGTCTTCTAACAGAAACATTATATTAGTAGGAGTTAAAGATGAGGAATTTCTATAAATCCATGACCAGTAAATTTTGTCCTTTTTTATTGCACATCCATGATTTTGTTCTTCAAAGTGTTGACTGGTCATAGACTCTTGGAAATCCTAAAAACAACTCAATATAACTGTATTTCAAAACACAACAGAATTCAATATTTTCGTTTTTGTACGTATAGCATTATAATTTTCCACAAAAATATTCATTTTGAGATAGTAAACTATTTTTTTAAAGTAAAGTTTTGAGTTTCCGAGGGATTCAACAAAGAACCAAAAATGTAACCATATACAATGTTGGCCAAGGTATTAGACTAAGACTTTTAAAAGCAAATTCGTTATTGATAACTTAACTATAGACACATTAACGAGCAGTGAAATAAGTATCTAATATTTAGTATGCATTCCCTTGTTCGTGATGAGCATTTTAAGTCTTTTTGGCATACTTTTCACAAGGTTTACACCATTTCTTAACTTTTTTAAAAAAGAGGTAAAAATTGCTTATACTCACTATTATATATACTCACATAACATACTCACTAATTACCTAAAACTAACTTTAAATATAACAGAACACACTAATAAAAAAGAACTAGTGAACTGTTTAAGCTGATTGAGGTTATGTTCCTGGTAGGTAGATAAACAAAGAACATAAACAAAGCAGACAGTGCTGCCACCTGTAAACATTAAGTTATGCTAAAATAACGTAATAATCAGTGTACAGTATGTACTGTACTTTAACAGTAAAATGAATAGTATTTTAGTGCAAATAGTGTACAAAAAAAAAAAAAAACTCTTTAGTCTAATAATTTGGCCAGCACTGTATTTTCCCCCATTCTTTTTATTTATTTCTCGCAGTCATTTTGAAAATGGATATTAAAAACACGCATATTGAAAAAAAAAGTCTTTGAAAAGTGTTTCTAGTTCAACATTTATAACTTCCTATGCAATCTCGAATCTCGGTTTCATTAAAGTATCATTGAAGCATAGAAACTCTTCCAAGTTGGAACACTCTACATTTTTAATCGAGCACAGTGGAAAGCAAAGTTCTTTCTAATGCCCGTGTTTACGCGTGAACAATTCGCTATCTGAACCTCTTACCCATCCCTCCTATCACAGTAGAACGTTTAAAGCCCATTCTATTTTCCGAAGCCCTTAAGCTTTTGTTCGAAAGGGTATAAGATGCTCTTCGGTGGAAAAGAAAGAGTTCTTAGTGCTCTAAAATATCTTCTGTTCCAATGTTTACTGCCATACTAATTTCCAGGAAAGTTTCTTTCTTTTCGGAGAACAATGAATTCAACCCAAAATTTAATCCGGAATGAATAGATGGGAAATTATCTTGCAATATAGGTGTTGCGTTTTGAGTTTTCTAATTCTGCGTAGCATTGAAAGTTGCACAATGCGCAAGAGTATCTCCTCAAAAAATGAATGACGCAATGATTAGCTCTTTGAAACCTCTGCTTAAAGCTTTGAAGCTTATGTCCGTAGGCTGTTCAATAGGTAATAAAACTAATTTTACTGCCGCGAAACAACTCATCGGAATGCCAATTCCTGTGGCATGAGAAATGTCTGTGGTCTGTAATAACAAAAGCTACCGATAGTTGGCTATAGATAGCAGACTCATGTTCCTGAGTATCACGTGATTGACTTGAAGCCTGTTGGCGGGCGCCTACAAAAAATAAGACTAACTTTACTGCTTCGAAACCACTCGTCGGAATGTTAATTTCTGTGGCATAAAAAATGTCTGTTGTCTGTATTAACAAAAGCTATCGATAGTTGGCGCGTACAGACTCATGTTCCTGAGTATCACGTGATTGAATTGAAGCCTGTTGGCGGGCTCCTACAAAAAATAAGACTAACTTTACTGCTTCGAAACCACTCGTCGGAATGTTAATTTCTGTGGCATAAAAAATGTCTGTTGTCTGTATTAACAAAAGCTATCGATAGTTGGCGCGTACAGACTCATGTTCCTGAGTATCACGTGATTGAATTGAAGCCTGTTGGCGGGCGAATACAAGAAATAAGACTAACTTTACTGCTGCAAAACACTCATCGGAATGTTAGTTTCTCTGGCATAAAAAATGTCTGTTGTCTGTATTAACAAAAGCTATCGATAGTTGGCGCGTACAGACTCATGTTCCTGAGTGTCACGTGATTGAATTGAAGCCTGTTGGCGGGCGCCTACAAGAAATAAGACTAACTTTACTGCTGCAAAACACTCATCGGAATGCCAATTCCTGTGGCATGAGAAATGTCTGTGGTCTGTAATAACAAAAGCTACCGATAGTTGGCTATAGATAGCAGACTCATGTTCCTGAGTATCACGTGATTGACTTGAAGCCTGTTGGCGGGCGCCTACAAAAAATAAGACTAACTTTACTGCTTCGAAACCACTCGTCGGAATGTTAATTTCTGTGGCATAAAAAATGTCTGTTGTCTGTATTAACAAAAGCTATCGATAGTTGGCGCGTACAGACTCATGTTCCTGAGTATCACGTGATTGAATTGAAGCCTGTTGGCGGGCGCCTACAAAAAATAAGACTAACTTTACTGCTTCGAAACCACTCGTCGGAATGTTAATTTCTGTGGCATAAAAAATGTCTGTTGTCTGTATTAACAAAAGCTATCGATAGTTGGCGCGTACAGATTCATGTTCCTGAGTATCACGTGATTGAATTGAAGCCTGTTGGCGGGCGAATACAAGAAATAAGACTAACTTTACTGCTGCAAAACACTCATCGGAATGTTAGTTTCTCTGGCATAAAAAATGTCTGTTGTCTGTATTAACAAGAGCTATCGATAGTTGGCGCGTACAGACTCATGTTCCTGAGTGTCACGTGATTGAATTGAAGCCTGTTGGCGGGCGCCTACAAGAAATAAGACTAACTTTACTGCTGCAAAACACTCATCGGAATGTTAGTTTCTGTGGCATAAAAATGTCTGTTGTCTGTATTAACAAAAGCTACCGATAGTTGGCGCGTACAGACTCATGTTCCTGAGTGTCACGTGACTGAATTGAAACCTGTTGGTGGACGCGTAAGGGACGCAGCCAGTTGACAAAATGGAAGTGACGTAAGAACAAAGTTATGCGATTAAAGTTTGTTTTTGTCTGCAAAAATCAGCATCAAAGATGTTTGATAATAATACGAGTAGTTTTCAACGAGGAAGCAATGTTTAGAGTCAGTACTTTTTGCTGGCATAAAGCTTGTAAGGAAGGCAGGCAAAATATGGAAGAAATTGAGCGTGAAGGACAATTGCCTAACGTCCATCACAAAGACAATGATTAACACTGCTGCTATTATTATCAAGTGGAATCTCAGATATATTTTATATCAGTGAGTTCTGGCTGTTTCCTCAACTTAAGAAACAATTATTACGAGGCAAGCATATTGAAAGCAACAAAACATGTCTAAACTCTTCGGAGGTGGTTTTGAAACAGTTCTTACAAACTTAACGTTCACAAGTTTTTAGGAAGAAGACAGAACGTTGGAATAAATGTATTTAGTCCCGCAGAAGTTATTCCAAAAAAAAAAAAAAAAAAAAAAGGAAATTATGACGATTAATGTTGTTCTGTATTTCTTATAAATTTAGTCTTATTACTTATTGAACAGCCCTCATACAAAATTTTTAAATTACACATGTTTAATATAGTGAAACATTAGGACAATTTGCATTGTTTATGGGACTTCTTGGAAATTTATTACTCAACGGTTTTTTTTCCTCATGGAATGATAAAATAAATTTCGGCACCAGGTGTCATTTTGTCTTTTTTGTTTTGTTAAATTCCAATTTTTCGGTATTTATACTGTCACCTGTTCCACTGTCTTGCTTTCCTCGGATGACTCTTCATCCAGAATCTCCACTTCTTTGCATTGAAAAAAGTGCTCCTTGTAGCACCGAATCACGAGGCTGCAGTAATTTGCAATTTTTGTGCATCAAAACGTTTGCTGATTGATTCATTCAATTTTCAGCACAAAGGTATATTTGTTATATAGTGAAACATGGTTTCTACTTGACGGGACTTCTTTTAAAACATTGCTAATACTATCCATACGTATCAACATTTGAAACACGATAAAATAAATAAAATTTTATTTCAACCCAAAAATTGCGAACTTCCTACTTGGCAGAAAGAAGCAAAGGGATGTAAATGGGGACATTTTTTAAGTTTCAAGAAAAACGCATTAGTTCACTGGCAGGCTTTCATTGGATTTTTTTTCTCAATAATGCTATATAGCAGAACTCACTAGGGCTACTAGTACTATGCATTGCACCAAAGCAGAGGCGCCTGTTCTCCTACTGTTTGCAAAGGTTATCTCGAAATTTTTAATTTTGACACTTACATTCCTTTACTTCCTGCTGACTCAAATGTACGTTTTAAGATTGTAATCTATTTTTCAAAGTAAAGTTTTGAGCTTTCGAATGAGTAACTAATGAAGCAAAAATTTAACAATATATTTTTATTTAAAAGCTGCTTTAGTCTAAATGGGTTGTCAAACCTGTTGCCTACAAATCTGAGTTCTTTTGATCATTGTTATTCGCAAAGCTGTTCTAATATAATTTACTTGGCATAATGAATTGGTATAAGGAAAACTATTTATATACTGATAAATAACGCTCTAAAATGCCATATGTATCGGTTAAATGTAACCGGCGAAAATCTATCAAATTGGACGGCCCATGTCATATAATTCTGCGGAATGTAAAAGATCCCCGTGGGTTCTCGTTTAACTTTGAATGCCCTCGGCTAAACAAAATACCTAGTGTAGTTTCACATCAAAGAGAGCTCAAGAGCCTCCATCTGGTGGAAACTGGACGTGAAAATTTTTGGACGCAGACCCATTACGAAGAAAAAATGCATCCTCTGCGGCTGTTTCCGACGTCATGGAATACCTTATTTCTTGGAAAAAAAAAGTTGCAGTATTTATTGGTGATTAAAAGATGTTATTACCTGCATATCCAAATCTATGACTGTTTTATCTATTGAATCAGGTTTGAATCACGATTGCTTATTGTTCTCATTTGACTGTTCTGATGTTCCTATGATTCCCCCCCCTCCCTCTGCAGCACCACCGTCGACCGGCCTCACGATGCTGCTACTCAAGCGAAAACTCCTTCCAGTTTGCATCCATATCCAACATACACACGCATACATACACACCTGCACACACACACATATACACACACATTCATATCTGCACACAGACACAAACAGACACGCACACACACAAACACACACACACACGTATGCCTGCACACAGACACAAACAACCACGCATACATACACATACCTACACACACACTTACCCACACACTCAGGCCTCGACACAAACACACACGCCTACATACACACACACACTCGTGATTGCAAAAAACATAATTTGAATTCAAAATGCCATAATTCAAATTAATTTATCTTATTTTTTTCTTAATTTCGATTTTCTGTACATAAAAAAGCAAACTTTTTTCTGTTGGTAAAACAAAATTCCATCTTAAAACAGCTTATTAATTCATTGCATTTGTATTGCTACAACTTCATTTCTCATCTTATAAGCGTGAGAAATTAACAATGAAATTAAGTATGGAATTTTTTTCTTCATTCTCTTGTACATAAACTCTTATTAATTGTTATCGCTACGGAAACTAAAACTAGTATCGGAAGAATAAAATAATTACTGCATTTGAATCGTTACAACCACATTGTTTTTTTCTAAGTATCCTATTATAAGAAAATAAGAGTCAAACTAAATGTGTTTTTTTTTTCTTAGTTCCATTTTCTTTTACGTAAAACCTTATAGTTAATTGCACACATTAGTTAAACTATAATTTACCTCAGAAGAACTAAGTGATTCACTACCTTTGGATTTATTCAATATATTTGCTAAACTAAAGAGTCCGTGTACAAAGAGATAGAAGTCAAAATTAATATTTCTTCAATTTCATTCTCTAGTATATAAAATATAATACTTAATTTTGTCGTTGCTAAAACCAAAAAGACTTTTGAAAACTCAATAAACAAATCTATTCTGTAAATTAAATGGTTCAGGCTGACCCGTGCAGAGCATTCGGGCTAAATAGCGGTAATTTCCAAAAAAAAAAAAAAAAAAAAAAAAAAAACGATAATTTTTCGAATAATAACATAACAATGTGAATGTTTCTTTATTTTTCGCCAGTGCTAAAAATTAAAAAAAAAAAAAATGGTGCCTTACTTTTGTAGTTTTATGATGTATTAAGGAAGTCCCCGCCCCCTTCCCCCCACACACAAAGAAGAAAAAACGCCTTTAAGAAACATTGTTCATGATATTGCAATTCATCATGTTATTTTTTTTTTTTTTTCTAATTTTAATGCAACAGTTCAATTGTGGTTCGTAATCCTGCAATGGCTATTCTTGGAAATTTGGATCAAAATCATTCCGAGGGGAAAATTCACAATACCCGTTATGTGATGGAACCCGCATTCATTGCGTTTTTTGTACGACGCTTTACACAACTGCGCTGCAATGCTTCACTTGTGGGGCATTATACATTAAAACAATGCTTACTAAAACAAAACTTTTTTTTTTTTTGAAAAATTACACATTGTTAATTTTCTGTTTATTACTCAACGAAAGTGGTGGAAAAAAATCTGTACTTTTACTTTTGAAATCATTTCTTTTGCATGAAACACGTAATGCATCTTATGCTCTAAATTTAAAGCGAAAAATTACCACGTATTTCGGAAGTCCAAGAGACTATTTCAGCCTGTAAAAAGAGAGCTACAGGGTAAAAATAAAAATATTACTTTTGAAAAAAAACATCATTGAGAAATTATATATATATATCTATATGAATTAAATCTTTACTAATAATAAAACTGAAAGTCTCTCTGTCTGGGTGTCCGGAGGATGTCTGGATGTATGTAGGATGTGTGGATCTCTGTGACGCACATAGCGCCTAGACTGTTCTGCCGATTTTCATGAAATTTGGCACAAAGTTAGTATGTAGCATGGGGGTGTGCACCTCGAAGCGATTTTTCGAAAATTCGATGTGGTTCTTTTTCTATTCCAATTTTAAGAAAAAAAATATCATAAGATGGACGAGTAAATTACGAAATTATCATAACGTGGAACCGTAACATGGGCACAAGCCAATTGGCGAGATACGAAATTATCATAACGTGGAACCGTAACATGAGTACAAGCCAATTGGTGAGAAAATTCACCTTACATTATTTGTAAATATACAGGCGAACCAAAAGACCTTTTAATTTTTCTATTACGGGCAAAGTCGTGCGGGTACCACTAGTATTTGAATAAATTTTACACTTTTTCAATCTGAAAGTGTTTTCAAAACTTTAGTTTTTTGTGGATATTTTTGACTAAATCTCTTTATTTCTTTCCGTATTACCTTTCTCACAGTCATGAAAGTTTCGCACCCAACTGAATAGTTTATTCCTTTTCATCTAGCCCATACTAAAAAATAGATAGGACACTTATATGTCAACAGTTTCCCGTGGACGGCTGAGCGGCTCGTTAGACTTCTAAAGATGAACACGGAAAGACCATTTAGGATTAATCTTTTGTTCCCAAGAAGTTCTATTTTCTGCTACATATTCGAAAGGAACCCAATCACATGTAATATACCGCTTGTCACTGCCCTTCATTTACGGCTTCTAAATAAACGACTAAAATCTGTAGGTCTAGTATAGTATGTTATACTGAAGATAAACTATAGGTTGAAGTATACTTAACTAAAATTATTCAATGCATTTTATTTTCCCTTAAACAAAACTGTAAAAGAAAAAAAAAGTAAGAAAATGTGAAACTAGCGTAGAAAATAAAATTTATTCTTTTCTTAACTGCATATTTTAAAGATTTTGCTAGTCATAATTTAATTAGTTTTCCGGCAAAGTTTTTACCTAAAATTTAAAAGTTACTCGTAGATAAATAGCTTGATTATATAACGTCTTAATTACGTTTTTGACATCATTACTTTTACATAAAACACATATTGTGTCTTTATCTGTGTTGTGTGCTTAATGTATTATATTTATACAATTCCAGAGAAAAATTATTTTGTATTTCAGAGGTGCAAAGCATTATTTCTGCCAAAAAAATAAATTCTACAATGTCAAAATAAAACCGTTAAAAAAGAAATACAGTTTTTTTAAACAGTTAGAACGAAAATGGAAAATTTATTTTAAACGAATTCATTTTAATACCTTTAGTTTGAGAAACTCTTAGATATGATTTACAGAGCAAATTTGCAGAATTAATGTTTCTAAATATAATAAGGACTTACAGACATAATATTTGAAAGTCATTTAAAGAAAAGGGAGAAAAAATATAATTTTATATTTTTATATGCGAAAAAAGCACATGATAATATTTGTAACCAGAGACACTATTTCTGAAAATAGTTTTTCAAGCAATGGCAATGGATAGTGTTTATTTCCGACTACCAGTCACAAAGCGAGTAAAAATCTTGATTATTTAAAAAGCATTTTCAGTAAGTTACCACCCCATAACCAGGGCTAAGGCGGAAATACATGAAATACACCACCAGCTCAGTCAATTTCATCCGAGGACTGTAGTTTCGTGCTAATTAGCACTCATCAGCCCGGCATACTGAAAATACCATGCCTTGCCTTCAATTTTCGAGTTGACCGAACCATTGCTTCGGTCACTCGGCTATTCAGTGCTAATTCTTCATTAGCTACCAGTTTCTTTGGCACTCTTGGCTTCCTTAAGAGGTTTCCCAACTCCAGCTGAGTCACTTCCTATTCCGGGCTAAAGAGTGCTAATAAGCACGAAACTGCAGGCCTCGGATGATATTGACTAACCTGGCGATGTATTGCATGTATTTAAAAAGCATATCATCCAACAACCTTCACTAAAAGTTTTTCATAAAGAAGCATCCATTTAGAAGATACAACTATATTACTTATTATATATTTAATAGCTGTACATCAGATAATTAACATGAACTTTTCCTTTTTCATTTTAAATTTTTTTTGTACCTGTACATTTTAAATAAGTTTTCCGGTACGAGAATTTAAAAAAAAAAAGGTTTAATTTCCTCACTTTTGTTAAGGTAATTAGATTGCAATAAAGAGCTTCGGAAAATATTTATAATGCATTTTTATGCAAATATGCTTTTAAAGTAAAAGTCGGGGTCCGTTTTGTCTAGGTATTACTCTTTGTTGAACTATTCATAGGCAATATTAATGTTTTTACCCTTTTATAACTCACTTCACTTCTGATCGCAAAACGAAATCGTTTGCTCTCAACATTAAATTTAAAAATTCTTTCTAATACAAAAAGTTACACGTTATCTCTATGCTTGTGTCGTTAATAAACACAAACATAGAGATAACGTGTTATCGAAATTTACGAAATGTTCTGCGAAGGGAATTTTAAAAAAATATATAGATAACTTTAAAGCGCTATTAATATAAATGAATGAAACCAACGTTTAGATGACTTTTCATTCAAAATTTTACACTTCTTTATATTGAAAAAGTTGTTCCTTGACACTGAAACACGTGTCTGCAGAAATTTACATTTTTTTTTTTTTGCATCAAAACGTTGGTTTCATTAATTTAATTTTCAAACCCTAAGGCATTTATTTGTTACTATTAATATAGGAAGTGGCATTAAAAAAAAAAATATGCATACCACATATTTAGGTAAATGTATTTTTAAGTAACTTGCGGGTAGTGTTTTGTGTTAATTCGACTCTTTGTAAAACTCTCTTTTCCTATCTTTAAAATACGCTTCACTTCTGTTCGCAAAACAAAATCGTTTGTGCAGAGCATAAAATTTAAAAATTCTTTCTGATACAGAAAGTTACATGAGAATGCGTTATCGCTATGTTTGTGACATTAATGAAGTAACCCGTTCATTTACAAAATTTTCTGACAAGGGAATAAAAAAGTTAAATATATATATATATATATATATATATATATATATATATATATATATATATATATATATATATATAAAATTTTAACACTAATAACATAGTTGCATTAGATTAAAAATATCGGGAAATATTTATACCACAGTTTAGTTAAATATATTTCTTAAGTAAAACGTGGGTTTTACTTTATGTCTGCGAGTCTTTGTTTAACTATTCTCGCGTAATATTCATTTTCAAATCTTCCATAGTTCAATTCACTTCTAATCATGAAATAAAATCGTTTGTGCCGTTCAAAATTCCTTTCTAATGCGGAAAGTACCCCGCGAATGCGTTATCGTTATGTTCGTTTTGTTGATAAACAACCCGTTGAGTTTCGAAGTTTTCTGGCAAAGAACTAAAAACAGTTTTATAACTTCACCCCTATTAATAGAGTTTCTTTACAATAAAGAGTTTCGAAAAATATTCATACCCAGTTTTTTATTTTTTTAATAAATGTGATTCATGTTTTGTAGCAAGTTTGGTGACTCTTTGTTTACTTAGTCACACGTAACATTCTTTTTTTGAGCAATCACGATTGGTCTTTGGTTTTATTTGACTGTTTTGATGTGCTATCATTTTATTTTCCTACCACCACCCTCTGCAGCATCACCGTCGACCGGCTCCTCACGATGCTGCTCCTATAGCGAAAATCGTCCCCAGGTTGCGTCAATATCCTACACTTACACGCATACACACACTCAAACACGTACACACACATACACACTCAAGCACATACACACACATACATACAGATACCTTCACATACACACACACACCTACATACAACTACCCACACATTCATGCTTGCACACAGACACAAACACACATGCCTACACACAAACACACATACCCCCTACACACAAAACACATACCCCCACACACAAACACATACCCCCACACACAAACACATACCCCCCACACACAAACACACACGCCTACATACACACACATACCCCCTACACACAAAACACATACCCCCCACACAAACACATACCCCCCACACACAAACACACACGCCTACATACACACACACACTCGTGATTGCGAAAAACATAATTTGAATTCAAGAGGTCAAAATTCAAATTATTATTATTATTATTATTTTCTTTCTTTCTTTCTTTCTTTCTTTTTTTTTTTTTTTCGTTAAAATCTTTTATAATTCACTTCACTTCTGATCACTGAACAAAACCGTCTGCGCCGAGCATTAAATTCAAAAATTCTTTCTAATACGGGAAGTTACCTGAGAATGCGTTATCGCCGTGTTTGTTTCCAAAATAAAACAACCCGTTTCGAGGGCTTTTGGGCTCTTCTTGAGTGAAAAGATAAGATGTTTTCCTCCACCATTCTACAAAGAAAGAGTTTGAGAAGTGATCTTTCACTCTTGCCTTAGTTGCCGCTGTAATTTGGGAGATCACTTCTTTCTTCCCTCGTGGGAAGAAATGGGAGAACTTTGATCTTAATCCTGCAAGAAGGATTAAAAGAACAAAAGAAAATCCCCCATTCTTTTTGCCATGTTTATCGTTCTTGTGAAAGGACTCTCGCAGGTAGTCAACAACAGGCGGTAAGATAAAAATAACAATACGATTGCATTCATATCGGCACGTACGCTTCTTTCGCTTTGTTCATGTTAAACTATTATTAAGCTGGGTGGTTGTTGTTTTGAATAGTAAGTATAACATTTAAATGAAGCTTTTCAATTCTGGAAACGTATTCTCTTTTTTCGTGAGCTTTATTTTATCTATGAATTTTTGAAATATCTATAATCGCACTTTAATTGGTTAAAGCAAACTTGGATAAATAACGTTTTGCTATTGATCAAAGCTTACTTGAAGCTCTCTCCGAGGTCCTAAATTTTCTTAAGTTAATCCTTTTCTTTTGTCTATATTTTATTCATTTATTTCACATTGGTTGTTTTACATTAGAAGCACATTAATTGGTTAACTTACTAATCCTGAACTAAAACTATAAATACTCTTTGTGCTTACTCTGCTTTGGTTCTTTGGTTATTATTACATATTTTTTTCACTGTTTATGTAGATAGTTTCTTCAACATTAATAAATGTGTTTTCGATCCACGGCATGATAATCATTTAATATTCTCAACATGAATATTGCCAGTGTACGAAATAATAATAGTAATAAATTATAATAATTTTATTTCCAATGGCATAATAAATTATAATAATGATAGTAAGAAAAAGAAAATGACAGTAATACTGAAATAATAATAATTATTAAAAAGGAATAATATTATCAATGCTAATAATAACATTATGATAATATTATTAAATTAAAATAAAGAGAACAATGGCAATAATGATGACATTAATAATATAATTATAATAATATTAATTTAAAAAGTATTTTATTATCAATGATAACACTGACATTATGATAATATTGTTCAATGATAATAATTAACAATAATGATAATATATTATTCTTTACAAAGATTTAATTTTTGTTGTGCGCACGCTGTAACTTTCTTGATATTTGATGAAATTTTATTAGTAAAAGAGTAATTTTCTGTTCACCGCTTCTGCAGAAAAACAAGAAATTCACGGAAAAAATTTAGAAAAAGCCTATTTAAGTTTAATTTGCTTGGTTCGACTGAAAACGTCTGCTTGAATAGTTTAAATGCTGACTTGTGGTTATGGCTAAAGTATATCGCTGCCGGAAAGTTCATCAGTTTCTGAAAAAATGAAATAGTTCTATTCCATATTATGCTTTACCCTTTTATTGTGAAAATCTGAATGTATGTGCAAACTTAAGTATGTAGGCATATCATTTAATTCATAACGCTTTGCCGTAGAAGATTGAAATTTCGTAGATAGGGTCTATGTGGGGTCTAGTTGTGCACCTCCTGCTTTGGTTCCATTCGAGTGTTCTGAAAGGGGTATTTGACACGTTTTCGGGGTAAATGGGTGTCAGTTTCAGTTCAGACTGAAGGCTGAACTCAGAGCAGACACTAGTTTGATTGCCACTTAGCGATAGGGGAGGGTGGCCCAAAGCGGCTGCGTTTTCGAAGAACGCTTAAAAATTGTAGTTTTTGGATTTTTATCGCAACAATTTCCATTTTATTTCTTAACAAGATTCTTGAACTTCAAATTAAAAAAGTTATTTTTGCATTATTTCAATCCTAATATTTATTTACTATCAAATTTTACAAACATTAAAAAACCTACTTTGCCCTTACAGCGATCCCAAAGCGGGTAAACTTAACTAATTGTGATTTGGTGCATTTGTGAATCAAATACGAAGTTATAAATGATTAAAATAGTTAACAAGATGCCTGCCATTATAAAAATATATGAAACGGTTGTTCTTATCCAGTTTAAAGTCAGAACAGTTGTTTATAAAACGTAAAGAAACAACTGATTAAATTAATAGTTTGATTGCCCATTAACGTAATATTATTGACACTCAAAAAAATAAGCTGGTCGTCGACTAATCACAAGTTACATTTTTTTTTTAAGAAATGTATCTTTTTTTTTTTTTTTAATTATATTTTAAGCCTGGTTGCGCCATGCTGCTCCACTGCTGCTTCGGGGTCTGATTAAAAATCGGGGGTGTTGATGTAAACACGACATACGTATGCATCGCCGCTTACACACCATGGGGGCATACGAAGGCCTACCCGCTTTGGGCCACCCTCCCCTATATCACGAGGCATTTTGTTACCAAGCCCTTTCTCCAAATTGGTGATATATCGCTAATTTGGTTACTAATTTGAAGGAAAATTCGGAATTTTGAATTTTATGTCAGTTTAGCAATATTTCCGTAGATTTATTACGTTGAATTTGTCGGTATTTTTGGAATTAATTTTTATAAAAGTCTTTTCTGGATCTGTTGGCACCAAACTAGAACTGTAAACATTTAAAATGTTTTCCCGCTCCCTCTAAGGCACTATTATAATGCATTGATGTTTCACTTGTAAGTTCCATTTAGTTTTTGCTGGCTCTAAACTCAAATCTTAGGCAGCAATGAAAAAAAAAATCGCCTTTGTATAAATTGGCATTCGTTGTGTTTTCTTTTTAGGTGCATAAAATTTTCTAAAAAGCTATTTATATAACATATGTTGCTTCTAACACGTACTTACCAACGTGTTAGAAGCAAACTTACTTAACACGTACTATCATTAGCCATTCTTTTGAGTTATTAAAAAGCATCGATTATATAAAAGACATAAAAGACATATTGTGGGGTCTTCATCTGAATTCAAAAATACTTCTAACGATTTACCGCATAGAACGTATTTTTTTCACAAACAAAGAGTTAAAAGTGAAGCTGCATAAGAATATTTAATTTTATTTCCATAATATAGAACCACTAATTGGACATTTATGATAAATAGTACACGAAGTTTTAATTAAATGCCGCCAATCTTTCAGTAGAAGAAAAAAACATAATCGAACAAATTTCACTAAACTCTAATTTTAAAACGTTTACAATTTTTTGAATGCCTAGCTATTTTTAATCTGACTGGCACTACAGAATTAGGCTTCTAATACACTACAACTTGCTTTTGTTTCTGAAATAGCACTTTAATTCTATGTCTTTGCGCTCAAATTTTCATTAAAAGCAACTAAACACTAGATGCAATGTAATACTCAACCCTACTTTACTCCGGTTTCTTCAAAGTTTCGCGGCAATTACACAAGCATAAACAGCTTTAGCACTTTTCAAAATGCATTCCTTCTCCTTCGAACTAAACCTCGGAGTTAAAATTGCGCTTTTTGTATTCATCCCTTAATTTCTTTTTTGACCAACGAAATTTGTGCGCTCTAAGCACCAAGCCGAGCAAATTAATCAGCAACATAAAGTGTCCTATTACTGAGTTTTAGGGCCCGTTAAGCCGGGCTGAAACTCTAGACCTTTCGCCATCAAATATGTACCAGAAAACTGCTTTAATTAAAATGTCCACCTATTGCCGTCTCGTTCTTCTCTAGCGGGCACATGAAAACGAACCAGCGCGTTAATTAAAATGGCGGCGCTGGTGGAAGTTGCAGTTCTTTTTATTTACATCTGGCTCGGGAAACAAGCGACGGTCTCAGATATTCGATACGCCGAGCGCAGTCATTAAAAACCAGCTCAATGGATCGCTTATTTATGCGCGGGTTAAAAGAAAAGGTAAACTTCGTTCCAATTTGTCATTTTTAATGATCTCCAAACCTAAAGAATGCGTCCCGGAATATTCGTTGTTAATTCCGTTATATCGTTACAGAAGAAAGACGCTCGTCAGACGACAATCTGGAATTATTGCTTTTGTTTGTGGAGGCAGCGAGTCTCTCAAAATATTCAGCAATTTTTAATCAGGTTGTCTTTTTCAACGAGACTGGAGGGGGGGGGGGACTTCTTCAGGGTTTTAATTAGAACTAGGAGAGAAAAAGAAACGTTTTCACGGAAACAACTCGCAAAATCTTGTTCTGCATATTAGGATCAGTTGGGTGAGTTTAAAGCTTGCGGATAAAACGTTTTCTTCCAGATGGTAAGATTCTAAACAATTTTACACGCATGCCTGGATGGTAAAAATTCACTGCTTCCAACAGTAGTGCATTAATTATAATACAACTCGCATCACTAAAAAAAAAAAAACTTTTCATGGCAATTAAATGAACGATTTTTCTTTTCATGTAAGTAGCAGTTTGGATTGTTTGCGGTGATAATTTCAAGAATCCCGCATAACTTGCTGTCAAAATATTTAAACTTACGCGAAAATATTGCTTTGTAAAAATTACATCAAATATGCTAAACGTTTACATTAACGTTTCGTGCGCAAACTGAAAGATTTAAAATTAAATGGAATTTGAAACATAAACTTTTTATACATTAGTTTGAATTTATATTCTTAACAAACAGACGTACATAAGCACATGTTATCTGAAATTTTTTTTTGAAATCTGGTCTTTTTTTTCATTATCTGAAAAAATATTAATGCAGTATGAAAATACTATGTTAGGGAAATATAGGGAAAAGAAACAGTAAAAAGAAGAAGAAATAATATAATTTTATTTTTGATACTACACCTCACGAAAATTTCGAAATCATCTTTCACACCAGTACTCTCATTTCTCGAGTATTGTTAGAGCAACCACCACACCTTTTGAGTGATTGGAATTGCTTCCATTTTGGGAGTTGAGTCCTTGAATTACTATTATTATTATTATTATTATTATTATTATTATTATTATTATTATTATTATTATTATTATTATTATTATGGGACACTAGTTCTTCTGAAAGCGATTGCGCGTCAGTCTTTTACTTCCCCATCCCCCCTCCCTTTCAAAGATTAGCATAAAAGCTCAGGGCGAACCCATTCTTAACAAAATTTATGACTGCATGAACTTTTATGTGATTCTTTCATTACTGTACACGCACAGATTGGCTTCTTTTTTGAATCTTAGTATTTGTTTTTGAAATTTTCTGTGCAGTGAAAAATACGCTTGTTATCACCATTTCTTTGAAGCAATAGTCGCCTATAAGTAACTAACCCATTAGTAAGAGAAACATTCCATTTCCTTTAGAGATATTTGCTCCGAAACCTACCCAAAACATTTTTCCATCTATGTTCACTTGTATGCTTTTGCCGCCAAAAACTAATCAGTTCCAGTTCCAATCAGGAATTAGTTACCAACTTTGGAATTCAAAATACAGTTAACGGAACAGCTAATTTGCATCGAAAAAGTATTCTAATAAGAAGGACATTCCCTTTTACTGGATCAAATTAACGTATCTTAACGAGGGGGCTTCTAATTCCCTAGGCAAAATTACATTCCTAGTGTAATTTCGCATCAAAAAAAAAAAAAAAAAGAAAGAAAGAAAGAAAAAGAAAGGCTCAGGTGCCCTCATCTGGTGGAAACTTGGCGCCCAATTTTTCCGTGCCATTGACATCCGCGCCTTAATGGTGGCACATGAAAGATTGGATGCCGTATCGGGGGATCGCACTCGGTCTGCTTAAAGGCTAAATAGCTTAAAAAACGCAGCCCCCATCGGATGAAAAAAAAAGTTTGATGAATTGTCCCTTTATTACAGTAAGCCTGATATTTCTTTAGCAGATATTCTAATAAGCTGGCTTAACTGTACATTATTTCACACATTTATAGGAAAAAAATGCTTAGAAAAAAGAAACATAAAGTAGGTTATTCAATGACTAACAGAAAATTAAGTTCACAAAATAATTAGGGACACATTTTTTCTTTTTCGATATGTTAGATGTATTTGCTTAAAATATTTGTTCTGGGTTGTTTTCTTAAACTTTTTAATAAAACTTACTTCTCTCTATGTTCATACGTTGCTCAAAAGTTGCTCAAATGTTGCAAGTTTAACCGCTTTATTAATGAAAGTAAAACAAGGATAATTCATCTTTATTGGCAAATGTTAGTTGTTGCGAAAATTCTGCCACTTTACGCTTAAATCATTTTGGCACGAATCCAAATTCACATCCTTCGCTTGAAAGAATAATTAAAAGCGTTCTTAAAAATAAAAATAAAAGCTCCCAGTTTAGCTTGTCAATGGATTATCTTTACTTGAAAAATTAGCTTCAGCCAAGTCTAAAAAACAAAGCTCTAGAAGATTAGATTTAATTCTAAGACAGCTTGTTTGCAAGTGTGATAAGGTATCTAAAATTCGGAGTAATTGAAAAAAATCGGTAACTCGAGCTGTTATTGAGACTAAAGCGTTTGTAAAAAGCGTTAATACATGTAAAGAAGTGTTATATTTGTAAAAAATTGACATAAATCTAAGCAACTATGAGATAATGCTTGTTTTAACAGGAATAATTATGCGTCAGACTTTTTGCTTCGTTTTTTTTTTTTTTTTAATTATTAGTGAAAAATGATGCTTTCGCCTAAATTTTTGCGTAACCGTTAAGAAATCTACCTTAATAGACAGGATGAAAAGTAAAGAATTAGATATAGCAGACGCAATTAAAGGTTTTAAAAAACAAACATACATTATGGTTACTAAAATAATTTGAGAATTCGACTTTTCAGAACACATTAAAATATATGTCTTAAGTTTAGTATACTACTTTAGTCATTTAGTAAACTGCAGCAGTAGGACCGATTGAGCTAAACGGAAGCAAGAGGTGAATAGAAACAAAATTGAAGACAAGGCAACATAAAAAAAATGGAAAGGCAACGTTAAAGAAAAGGCAACACAAAGAAGACATTCTAAGCGTTCCGAGGGTTATCTAGCAACTTCAAAGGCGTTATTATTGTTTGAAGTTTACATTCTGAAAAAAGTCGTTTATCATAGTCTAAAGGTCCTGCACGTTCATCTGCAGTAAATCTGCAAATTGCAAGTTACTGGTTTCAGATACAGGGCGGTTATAAATCAGTATCTCTATATAAAGCAGTCTGTAGCTTGAAGGAATCATCAGATTGCAAATAAAATTGGAACACTCATTAATCTTGAAAGGTGGAGAAGAATAGTGCAATGAAAAAAAAAAAATAGTTGCAAAAATTGCCAAATGTGACGCTGTAGCCTTTAAAAATGGCGCTGACAGTGCAAACAAAGTAATATGAGTAAATTGAAGAAGCAGTTATTTCTACCAATAACGTGATAAAAGAGATGCCTCTGAGTTTGCCTAAACTCGCTTTGATTTTAAAACTATTTTACAATAACATCTCAATCGTTGAGTCTGCTTTACATCAATTTAAGAATGCGTAAAAGAAAAGTCAATCAAGACGGAACCCCACCCCATACTTGACGAGCAAGGCTAACATTTCGCAGATGATTCATAGGATAGTAAGCAGGCATTTTTAAATGGCGTGGCCTGCTTGGTCCCTGATCTGACGCCATGTGATTTTAGACTTTGGGGGATCTTAAAGTCTAATGTGTACCGTCTAGGTGTCACAAGCCTCAGTGAAATAAAAGATAACATAATTCTGAATTGTGTATTCCAGCTCAATAATGAAGTCATGGAACCTGAACATACACCGTCTTGCGGAGGCGTAATATCTCTGTAACACTTTTAAATGAACCACCCAGCTTTACATGCTAATTCTTTCTTCTTGTATTACACATTATAAATTCAAAGAAGCCACATCTTGGCAACTTAATTTTTTTATTGCGCCATCCTTCTTTCTCTTTCAAGATCAGTAAGTGTTTCAATTCTGGTTGCAATCAGATGATACCTTAAAGCTACAGACTGCTCCGAATAGATATACATATACTTATTTTATAACCATCTGGTAGTTTAGCCGTGGCACAGGTGCTAAAAAACATTCCCAAAAACAAATTTAAAAACTCTATGGATAAATTGGTTGGCCGTTCAAGAAGTCTTGTTTTAGGTGAAATGGATCCTAATTTGAATAAGTATTTGCTTTAAAACATTAACAAGCTGATTCTTTTCTATCACTAAACATTTCGTTTACCTTTAGGTCACATTGTCTAGGTCACAAGCCATAAAGGAGAAAATCAAAATCTAAAATTAAATTATAATCTGCTTTCAGTGCTTGTGGGTTCTTTTTTCCCACAGTTGAGCTTTAACAAGTTAATGTCGACGAATTTATAATTGTGCTTCCTTGATCCAATATCCAACAAATTGAAAGGGGTTTTCAATGTTTGTAACGATTTTTGATTTCATATTAGGCGCTTAACGAGTTGAAGTTGTCAGTTATAAATGTGTGGGCTAGATTTTCTTTTGTTAAATGGTTGTTTTAACGTCATCAATTCGATCGTTTCTTTTAAAAAAAAAAAAAAAAAAAAAAAAAAACAATTGTCCTTCCTTTTCTTTTCAGGAAATTCGAGAATAACTGTATTTCAGCACTTCAATAAATTAAGCAGATTCTTATGTTTTATGGGGAAAAAAGATTTTTAATTGTATAATTATGCAAATAGTATAAATTTTGTTCTCCGTCAACATATGGCGAGGGGGAAAAAAACACACATTCACATTTCCACCACCATAACTAAACTGTTCTGTAACATTTATTTTGCTTTAGCTATCACAAAAAACAATAAAGTGCAGACGATAAATAAAAAAATAATATAATAAGAAGAATTTTATACATTGCGGATGATAATAAAATAGCAAATTGAATTCACACACACAAAGCACAGCAGTCGATAAACTAACAAAAACCGTAACAACCGTCAATTGCCGAAATTGCTAAATTTGTTAAACAGTTTATATCATCATATCAGATTATTCAATCAGGGTTTCAGCGTTGATTTTTGGAATAAATACATACCTAAGTATGTATCTCTTTCAGTTTAAAACATTTTAATGCTTATAGAAAAATGCTTTTTCGGAATGAGGGTCGTTTCCAAAATTTTTAAAGTATTTTTTTCTGAAAGAGCATGCTTAAAAACATAGGATCTGACCATTTTTTAAATAATTTATTTAAATTTAATATTTTTAAAAATTTACTTAAATTGGTGCGCTTTTATTGTTTACGGCTTCTGCCGATGACATCACAAAAGTTGAAATGCCATTCAGTGTTGCCATTCACAGTGCAAAATATTTAATTCGCATCTTTACTCACGTGTATTGGCAACGATAGGGTTGGTAGCAAGCGTAGAGCGCAATTTTATTTCACTACTGGATTATCATAACGTGGAAACGTAGTAGAAATATGCGTCAAAGTGCATCATTTGTGACGTCATCAAGACCACGCCTTGTTTGAAAAATCGGACATTAAAAAAATTTAATTTAAAAAAAAATGTTGTGAAAATGAAAGTATTTTTTGGGTCCATGTTATTATTATTATTATTTTTTGCTCATTCTATCCATTTCAATGACTAAAAGTAGTACTTTTGACTGAAGGAAACCACCTCATTGTAGGTATTGTCGCTCGACGAGTTTTTGAAATAAACGGTTCAATTTTTCGATGACTTCCATACGAAGTTTCACAGCAAACATTCATAAACTTTAAAATGTCTTTAAAACAAACACAAACAAAAACAACACTGTTAATGCTCATTTTATTTCATGATCGAGTTCATTTATTTCCTCCCATAACTTCAAATGAAGAAAAATTATACAAAATTAAAATACTATATTGTATCTGTGTCAGTTGAATGTATAAATTAATTCATAAACTACATGCAAATCATGAAAAAATAAATCGATTTTTAAAATATAATAATAATAAAGAATATGCGGAGAGCAAAAAGCATTAAAAATGCGGCGAACGAAATAATATATCTGAAAAGAAAATAAATGTATCAAGAATATTCCCAGATTTTTCAATTTTTAGTATTTTCCTTCCACTTCGGAAACTCCCTAAGTCAACATTCCGTCAGCTCAATTTACCAAGGTTTAACGTTTAAAACTCGGTCCTGGTATCTTTGGCAGATGGTACTGGAGCGATAAGAAAGGGACTAAAGGGTAAAAGGAGGGTGTTCCGAGCGGAGGAGAGGATACTTCTTTCCCAAAAGTTAAAAAGTCGTCTTGGAGAAGCAAAAAAGAAAAAAAAAGTAAAATATAATGATAAAATGAATCGATTTTATTTCACGAACCAGGATCGATACATATTTTTATTAAAGGATGTAAAGGAAAGGGATTTAAATCGAGGGTATGAATTGGTATTCTTTGAGGCATGAAATCAAGAGTTGAGGAGAAGTTGCGACTTCGACTTCAGGTTTTTTTTTCTTTCCGAAATTCGGTGGTTTGTGCATAAATTTAGCAAAATAACAGCGATAGTAAAGCGTTCAACAGCATCAGCAACTAGAAAAAATAAATTTGTTGCTCAAATTTTAAAATAAATCGATTTCTGAATGTACTACTTGTATTAAAGCATATCATCACGTTTTTCCTATTAAGTTTTGTTTTGAAAGATAATTTATTAATGTATAAATAGGATTTTTAGAGACATACATTCGTATTTAATAGAAAACATATTACGAAAATGATATAATAAACACAAAGTTTTTTTTTATGTGTGTGTGTGTGTATGTATGCATACATAGATTAATTTAATTTAGCTGATTTAATATCGATTCATTTTAAAATTTTCTCTCTAATTACAAAGAATATTTTCTTTCTGGTTTATGATACATTCGTAAAATGTTTAAGTTTTGCATTGTAACTACTGGTACAATAACCATAGATCTCATATAAAGGAAAAACTTTTCATTCTTAAGTTCCGCTTTTAATTTAGATAATGAATATAAAAATATATATATATATACATACATACATGCATTATATATATATATATATATATATATATATATATATATATATATATATATATATATATATATATATATATATATATATATATATATATATATATATATATATAAATGAATGTTTGTCTGTATGTCATCCATGAACTCAAAAACTACCCTGCAGATTTGGCTGAAACTTCCACCGTTTGTTATTTTTTGGTACTGGGAATGTTTACAGACCAGTTCGAAAAAAATCCGATCGATAGTTCCTTTTTTATTCCAATTTAAGTCACAATCCATTGGATAAATACGAATAAAATTATCGGCTGCAGAAATTGATTCGCGTGAAAGATCTCAGTGATAAGAAGTTAGCTGTTGCCATTTTTCTTGAGTTTGAACAAATAAATTCTTTCTTTATTGTTTTATGGCTTTTCATGCAACGGGGGGATTTAAAACTTTTTCTATTTGATATTTTTAGCGGTTGACTCGCGTCGGGTACAGCTAGTATATATATATATTTATATATATTTACCACCGTTAATTACTTGCAAAAAGTGTGTTGTGAAAGTACGTTTCATTCATAAAACATCAATCCACTTATAACTCAAAAAAAAAAAAAAAACCTAACTATCACTTTTTTCTACATTTAATGCTCCAAAACAACAGTTTGTTTTAATTTCACCTTTGTAGTATCTATATATCAGTAAACTGACTATTAAATGTTTTTGTATAAAATGCTTTGAACTGGGTTAGTCCCTTGGGCTGCAAAAATTACATAAAGGAAATATGAAAATGCCTGCTGTGTGCGTGTTTTTTGAGCAATCACGAATTGCTTATCGTTCTCACTTGCGATTTTAATTCCGCCCCCGGCTTCCTCTTCAGCACCACCGTCGACCAGCCCCTCCCGATGCTGCTCCTTTAGCGAGCTGCTGGACGGTGGCGTTCATGTCCTACACACAAGTCCTACACACACATGTCATACACACATGTCTACACACACATACTCCTACACACACCGGCACGCACACACTCCCTCCTACATGCACACACACGTATAAACACACACACATACAAACCTACACACATACGCCTACACATGCCGGCACGCACACACGCACGCTTACATACAAACACGCAGCCAAATACACGCCTACACACACATGAGTGCGAAAAACAAAATTTGAATTCAAGATGTCAAAAATTCTTTTTTCTCTTTGCTCATGTTTTTGCCAAGTGCTTCATAACTTATCGATTATCAAAAGCAAACCTGCCTGAAACCAGGCCAGCCGATTTTGTTGTTTGCAGAAAAAAGAAAATCTCTTTTTTTTCTTTTGTTTGGCAGATTTTCTTAGCTTAACACACTTCTCGCACCCAAAGGGATCTAGGAAATTGTAAAACTTTCTCAATCTGTGAAATATGCGTACGAATTTCGCGCACGAGGGAGTTTAAGCTGAAGGTGATATACGAAAAGCGATAAAGAAATCTCCAAAGAGCTATTTCAGCATTTCAAAATATTTGGACATCTTTCTTCTAGCTTGCATATTCACTACGTTCTAGAAATCATTTTATTGAAAAATCTCCTTTGTAAAAGCAGGATTTGAATGGCAAACGGCTAGAGCTTTTGTCCAAGTCTGCCTCCCTTTGTTGCACCTGAAGAAGAAGGACGAGATGGGAGCAAAGCTTTAGGAAGGACCCGAATGAAAGGACTACGGATCAATGATGGTATCATAAGGTTTCTTTTTACACATATCAAGAAAAGAAAGAAAGAAAGAAAAAAGATAGCGGGAAAAGATTTATAAAATAGATTTGTAACAAAGTAAATAATGGCTCGAATTACTAACAGTTACAAAGAAGAAGATGGGGATAAGACGCCATGCTTGAAATTCGATATAAAAAACAGGACTTTTATTTTGGATTTTTTTTTTCTCTTTTTCATCAGTCTAACTTGCTTTAATGAAATTATTCTTTCAGATGCTGGCAAAGATTTTCCCGTTTTGATATTGATTTCCTTTACCTCCAATTTCCAAAGAGAAAGTTGCCATTGAATCTGCGAAAAACGTTAAATCATTTTCATTTTACAAAATAATAAATACGTTTCATTTAAATAAAAGGAAAAATAGTGTAGGTATTGAGGCAGTAGAATTTCAATTGAGTTGAGTTTTGAAGCTAAAAAATGATGGGTAAAGCATAAATCGCATATCCATCGTGTTGTTATGTATGTATTTTCCCTTATATTTATATGCATATTTATCATAAAATGAAAAATAATAAGCAATCACGTAGGACACTTAATATATATGTTTAAGGACACTTAATATATATGTTTAAACAAAGGGAAAAATATGAGGTCAGTTCAATGTGTGTTGGCAGCTATTTGCTGAAAGATTAAAGTAAAAGAGTCTGGTATATATTTAAAAAATGAGAAAATACAAAATGTTAATATATTTAATCTCGAAAAGTTGAGCAGAGTTGAGCAAAACTGTGCTGTAAACTACCAGAAACCTGGGACTAATAATAAACTTGGGGATAGATAAAAAAAAAAACTAAAACCATTGATAGGCATGAATATCTATAACAAGTAAATTGTTTTTGACATTTTCAGTGTGAGATAGCTGCAATAGCGGACTGTATTTTTAGCGGTATGTATAAAATAAGGCAACTGGCCACACATCATCTTTGTTCAACCATTTATTGCGAACTTAAACAAAAAGACAGAATGAAAAATACATGCTTTAAAAAATCGTCTGCAGATAAAAAATCGTCTGTTTTATTATTCAATTCAGAGCAAGGCTAAACTTAAGTAGCAGAACTTGAAACTGCAAAGATTTTTCAACCTACAACTAATAATGAGCTAAATGTTGAAAAAAAAAACCATTCAAAACCTTATGCAAGCCCTGAATGCCTTTAACAACAATTTTGATGATGTCGTTGTCCTTGTAAAATCTAAACTATAGTTGCCTAGTTTACGTGATACTAAGCCAAATGTGTTACAAATATTGAATAGTTAGAAATTATGTACTTCCCAAAATTCCTTTCTGTTGCAAAAGTTGTTAAATAGAAAATATAAGGGTTGTTCAAATGAAAAGTTACCAAAAAATACTAGAGTAAAAATTAGTTAATTATAAAACTGTACAATAAGCGCTTTTGCTTTAAAATATTTTGAAAAAGATGCAATTATTTATATCACTCCTACAAAACTAAAATCATTTTCCAACATTTGAGCAACAATAGTCGTTTTTAAATATTTTTTTAATTATAATTGCACAATATACTTTATAACAATAATTGTTTATCTTCAAACCGGTAGTATCGATATCCAATATGGGAGGCATACATAGATGTGAAAAATAAAAGTTTATACATTAATTTTTGCACAACGTTTTAACTGATTTTTTATCCTCTGGAAGCATATCCCGCGATTTCTAAGGGCAATGTAAAAGTAATGAATCCCGTGATTTCCATGTGCATGATTATTTCATCGTTTAAATATCAGTAATGCATTTTCTGAAGTATTTGCGCTGACTGCTCTTCTATTTTGCAAACCTCATACCACCTACTTTAATAAAAAAGGGCTTCACCGAAATTGTGTTGTTTGTTGCTCAAAAAAATGGGTAAAAAAATTCAAATAAAACTCGAATTTGATGCAAAGAATGCGAAGTGGACCTTTTCTTGAACCTTGATATGAGATTTGTCAAGCATAATTTCTGACGCATTTTGCATAAATTTAGTAACAGATCATGTTATTTTTTTATCGATAAAAAATACATATATTTTTAAGAGGCTTCGTTAAAAAAATATAGCAATCAAGGGTTTACGGTATTTTTGAATTTTCCGCTGAACATTCAGAAAATCCGAATCGAAGAAGAATATTTATACTTACATAGAGCGTAATTTTTAACACTTTGCATGTTTTGTGGGAAATATGTTGAAATGTCTTGAATTTCAAGAACGTTTTGGAGGGAGCGTTTCATTTAGTAAACATGAACATTATTTTTGCTATACATATAATCACTGTGAAAATTGAATGGGACAAATTGAAGTTAGTATTTTAGTGATTTTTCTAGACGCTCAAATGAACGATACAAAAATGTTCTTCTTTTTAAAAGTTTTTCTTCTACGTCGATTCTGAAAAAGATACTGTAATGAGTCTTTTTAACTTCACATTTCTGCCTCGAGTCATATAAATCCGTGCTGTTACTGTGCAATGTTTGCGATTGAAAAAGTTCTTTTCCTATCTTTTAGATCAGTCGAAAACAAATGCGGACGGATATTTACTTTCATCTTCAAACATTCGTCAAAACAGCAATATATTGGACTTTCGATACGAAGCAAAAATCAAAGAAACGCGCGAGAACCATTCTTTCGAAGCATTCAGCATCGAAATATGGCGCCTGCAAAATACATAAGCCTTACGCATTCTCACGCCTCATTAAAATGCAAACTTTTACCTTCCGCGTTTGGCAACACGGCTGATCTGTACTATTTGTCACTGAATCTACCTCCACACCCATTCACAGGCTCCGCATAGACGCTCAAAAAACAGAACCAGAAAAGAAATGGCGCTGCAACATAAAGCCCTTTTAAAATAGGCCCACGGGATCAGTTACCATTGAACGAAATACAATAAAGATTCCTGCATCTTTTGAAGCGAAACCCTGGGGAGCGTTTGCCCTGTACTTGTGGCTGATAGCCAAGGATTTCCCCGTTTTATTCTTTTATGCTGTTTTAAAGTTTTGAGTATTTTCCATACAGCTTGCTTCTTTTTATGGCACGTCTACTTCCACGATTATTGGCCTCTCTATTTCACGGCCATTGAAGAATATTTTGGGTGTTATGTGTTTTTCGTTGTAAATGTCCAATGACGAGGAGAATGTGATACGCGGTCCATCAAATCCAGATATCACGGTAGATGGACATGAATATTCAACTTTATATTTACGCGGAGATTTTGCGATGCTATTCAAGGAGGCATTACGCTGATAACATAGTTCAGCTTAACTTGTGATGTGTTTCTTAAACATATTTCGTGCTGTTAGGCATTTTATTGCTTCGGCTTTGAAAGGATTTTGTTCGTTTTGCAGACCAAGAAGAGCCTGAGAAGTCCGAAGAAATGGGGACAGGAATATTATTTCAATGTGTGTTTTTGCTCTTGCGCATTGTTCTTTTCACAGATACAACCGGAAAACAAATTACTTCTTTCTCAGAAAAAATTAAAACTGCATTTTCTTCCTTTTTTCTTCTCTCTTTTTTTTTTCTTTGCGTTCCTTATTTTTCGCTTAAAAGTAAAACAGACTATGGCTGTCTCGTCCAGTCTCTTCCAGCGAACCCAATCAGTCGCCACGGTGCTTCCGCTAGCGATATTAACCCATTGGTTATTACTTAAATATAAAATTGAATGGGGTTGTTTCCTTCAGTCAAATGTACTACTTTTGATAGCTGAAATTGATAGAATAAGCAGAAAAAGAACCACGGAGCAAAAAAAACTTTCATTTTCCTCACGTTTATTTTTTTATTATTATTTTTTTTAAATGTCTGATTTTGAAAATAAGAAGTGGTCTTTATGCCGTCACAAATGATGTAACTTGGCGCATCTGTCTATCGCGTTTCCACGTTATGATACGTTAAGAGGGGTAAAGTGAAATGGCTAAGGTGACTGGGCTTTTTCAAAATTAAAATTGCAAAATTGTTTTGAAAACTACAGTACAAAAGAAAGAACATCGTATTTTAAAATAAAACTGTCATTTAAACATTATTTTTTATTTTTGGCAGTAATTTGGAGCCTTCAATAAAAAGTGGAAAATTTTCATTTTTTTTCATGGGGCCAAGTGAAAAATAAAATATTTTTCTAATGAAATATTTTCTATTCAAATATAAAACATATTTTTGATCAAAAAAATCAGTAAAGAAAATTCTGAATGAATAAACAAAAAAAGAAAATAGAGCAATAAACGAATAATTAAATTAATTAATATGGAGAAAAATAAATGAATAAGAGAGAATGAATACAAAATAAGTGAATGAATGAATAAATAAGTGATTTATTAAGTGAATAATGTAAATGAATTAATTAACAAATGAATACGGAAGTGTATTAGTAAATGATTGAGTGAGTAAACGAAATAAGCTATTTAACTTTGCCCCAACCACTTTGCTTTGCATGTAATCGACTACTTGAACAAACTATTTAAAATACAAATAAGCTTAATATTAACTAAATAAGTGTAGCATGGCATATTAGAAGGTCACAACTAATATTTGAAATGTTAATGACAAAAACTTTATGGTTTTATAATATCAGGAATAATTTTTGACTTACAACAAATATTAGAATAGGAGTATGAAATTTTGAAAATTGCCTGTATTATTTTATGCTTTAATCTTATTTGGTATTTTTTTCTGCCTGGAAAAGTTTACATTGCATCTACATTGTTAAAATATTACCATATAGGTGGCGCTAAACGAAGGGTAAATATTTCACATTTTCCTTTTCCCCCGTTATTTCACTTTGCCCCACACTCCTCTACTTTGTAAATTTTAAAGTAACTATTGTCTCTATAAACTTGGGAAATGCGCCCTTAAGGCATCAAACAGGCATTTTAAATAACTTAATAAAGCTGAAACAGTACATTGGAATGTTTAAAAATGTTTCTGTATTTTATTTTGAAATGAACATTCTGTATTTTTTCCTAAGTATGCGTTGTTACAACAGATTTCACAGTAGACAAGTTAAACCTTATTCATATAAATCAGTATTATTTTTAAATAAATAAGTAGTAGTAATAATTAATATTTCATTTTATTTACTTAATTTTATTTACTTTACGAGATACACCGTGCAAAGCCCGGCAACTCAGCTAGCGTATTAATAAACAGAAGTATAACAACAGAAGTAGTGTACTTTATTACTGTTAGCAGGAGGAAATGTTTAAGTAGAAATTTTAATACATTTTCATTTAATGTGTGTATATATGCATCCATGTAACACATTAAAATATATATATATATATATATATATATATATATATATATATATATATATATATATATATATATATATATATATATATATATATATATATATATATATATATATATATATATATATATACATTTTTAGTCTAAAATCTCACAATAAATATATATATATATATATATATATATATATATATATATATATAAATAAAAAAGGGTAAACTGATTGACGATTTGGTTAATTTAGAACATTTTTGGTGTTTTCAAAAAAAAAAAAAATATTGGCTTTTTTTTAGCAGTAAAAGTTTTAAGTAATTTTTTATAATTAGAAAAAAAAATAATATTTATGGTTTCATCATTTTTTATGTTTCTATGATAAACTTTATTTCTTAAAAAAATCTTTTTTTTTAAATATTTTCCAATTTTACCAGAAAAAAACCCGGAAATAACCAGTTTTTTCCCGCTGTCGCAAAATTTCCTGAAATTTTGCACTTTTATCCATGTTATTTTATTTACTTATTGAGCAATCACGATTGCTTATTGTTCTCATTTGACTGTTTTTGGCGTTACGCTGATTTTTCCCACCGCCACCCTCCGCACCATCATCGTGGACCAGCTCCTCAGGATGCTGCTCCTATAGCGAAAGCCGTCTCCAGGTTGCATTCATGTCCTACACACACGCGCATACATACACAACTACACACACACGCGCACATACACACACACACAAACACATACACACACATACACACATACAAACACTTACACACACGCATACATACAAACACCCACATATACACAACTACCCACACATTCATGCACGCACACAGACACAAACACATATGCCTACACACACATACACATACCCCCCACACACATTCATACACACACATACACATAACCCGTACACACAAACACACACGCCTACATACACACACTCGTGATTGCGAAAAACATAATTTAAATTCAAGACGTCAAAATTCAATTTTTTTTTTTTTTTTACAAATAATTTTATAGAGTTCCAAACAACAAAACTTATACAAATTAGCTGCCACCTAGGAATATCATGAATTGTTGATTCTGTTTACATGTCCAACCTGAAATAATTACCATCCTACTTTGACATGTTTTGGGAAACGCTCCGAAAATTGTCAAGACAACACAATGCACCTTTAATGTTTTAACAGAAAAGACCAACTCATAACTCATGGCAGATTTTACTCGCTGATGCGATCGAAACGGAAGATTGTGTAATAGCAAAAGAACACCCGCGCCCCCTGCGAGTAGATCAATGCTATTGGAGGCATTTAACACCATCATTAGGTGACCGTAGCATTAATAACCAGGCAATTGCACACAAATGGGGCGATAGAGAAGAAGTTTTCAGATACTACATTGATCGTCTGCTGCCCACCCCCTAATGGTTTCGTGGAACAAAGCGACTTAACGATGAATGTTTGGTGATAATAATAATTAAAATAATAATGCGCTCAATAATGAAATGTGAAAGATAAAGCAATAACCAAAGGAGGGATAAAAAATTAGAATCTTTAAACTGAAAATCGATGGCAGCTTTACAGGGGAGTAGAATTAGTAATTAGCCTAGTTTTTATAGCGATAATTCGAAAGGAATAAAAAATGGAAGGAGAAGAAAATGGTGAAATTTATTTGATAATTTTTCTTCTTTATTGTTCAAGGATATAAAATTTATATCCACACTTAAAATCGATATAATTATTTATTCAGGGGCAATATTTTGCGTCATATGATTTTAAATTCTTAATGAAATATAATGAGGAGACTTTACGCGTTCTTTGGATATTAATTTTGCGTCTATATTTTGAAATGATTGCAAGGACATTCAATTTTTCAAACCTGCTGAAAAAATAAAACATATCAGTTTTAATTCATTTTCAGTTACATGCTTCAAAAAACTGGGGAGTTGCTTTTTGTCATTCTATAAGGTCTTAGATCTGAAGTTGGTAATAGTCGTCATATACATCTTAAAGCAACTTAATTGATTGGTTTTTAGGTAAATGTATTTTAAAGTGAATAATTTTTCACGAAACATGTTTTAAAATAAAATTGAAGTTTTAAATTGGAAGAGGGATAAGAGAAAATATTTAATCATGTGAATAAAGGGCATAACCTTTCAATAAGAAACTTTTTTGAGCATTCACGATTGCTCATTGTTCTCACTTGAGGGTGTTGAATTCCTATGATTTTATTTTCTCACCAGCACCACCGTCGCGTCGACCGGCCTCACGATGCTGCTCCTCTTGCGAAAACCGTCTCCAGGTTGCGTCCATATCCTAAACACACACGCATACACACACACACACACCTACACGCTCAATCCTGCACACAGACACAAACACACACACACACACATACACATACACACACTCATGCCTGCACACAGACACAAACACATATGCCTACATACACACACACACATGAACGCTTAATACACACGCGCGCGTACACACACAGCACTGCATACACAACACGCACACACATGCATACATACACACATATACGCACCCACACACATGAGCCTACACAAACACACACGCGAGTTCATACACACACACGCTCGTGATTGCGAATAACATAATTTGAATTCAAGATGCCAAAAATTCAAATTAATATAATTTTTTAAAATTATTTTCATGCTTCAAATTCAAAAAATTTTTTTTTTCTTTTCTTTCTTTTTTTCTTTTTTCTTTTTTTACTTTTGCTTGACCGTAGCCGATGTTCCTCAGATTTTGTTTTTCTATGGCAACAATGAAAATTCCTCTGGTTCATGGGCATGTCCCTCCTCCTGGGCAGTAGCTTTCACTTCTATCGGAATCGACTTCATTCATACCCAACTATCTTACTTTACCCAATCTTCTTCAGACAAGAACAGCATCCAGCCCCTGGCACATTCATTCAGATTTCTACACTGTTAAAAAAGTTCCTGAAAATTTACGGTAAAAGTTACTGGCATCCATGTTGCCAGTAACTATTACCGTAAAATCCTATTTTACTGTAAAATTTTACGGTAGAATAAACGAGAGTTAAAAAACTCAAAATTCGAACTGCAGGTTCAATCTCGGAACCTTCGAAACGGCAGGCGGCTTTGCTGCCCACCATACGAGTTTGGACGCATCGAGTAAGGGAAAAACGGTGTCATATGCTTTGTACTGTAAGTCACGTGGTGTATCAATTGGCGCTGCAATCGTTTATTTTCTTCGGTACAATTTGCTGTAAATTTTTTCTGTACTGTAAACACTACATTTCACACTAATATTTACTATAAAAGTTTCCTGAATTTTTAACAGTGTACGTCTTGAATTCAAAATATGTTTTTCGCAATTCTGATTGCGTTAGGAGTCGTTTGTAGAAACGAGAAACCCAACTAGAAAGGTCCTAACACGCAATTCCTGATTGCAAAAAACATAATTTGAATTCAAGACGTCAAAAATAAAATGAATGCTTTAGTATTGTTTTGTAAGTTTTTAGCTTTAAGAAGCCTCTGGTTCAGTACACAGAATGAAGCAACGAAAGAAAAATATTTTTACAAAGCTGAAATTTTCAGCTGTCCAGTATTATATGGTGCGAAAAATCGTTTGATATTTGTAAAGAGGTATTTTGTTTTCAAAAAAAAAAAAAAAAGTTAAATAGAATTATTCTATCAATACTTTATTTATCTTTTTTTTTATCGTATCATTTTTTTTTCTTATTTTAATCATAGGTTATTTGATAACTATGTGGTGGTAAATAATACTCATCAATGTGTTACTTTTTCAAAGTACGGATTTATTTTCTTCGTTTAGTTTCTTCATTAAAAGCCTTTTAGATTAAGTCAAATACAGAGAACGAAAGCCATCTTCTTCTAGCCTTTTTATCCATCCCACTCAAATTTTAAGCTTATTGCTTCAGACTTAAACCGTTTACTTTCTGTTATATTTTTTAATCTATTAATAAAGACTTGCAACTTTTTTCTGTGGCTTTTTTCATTATTTTTGATAAAAATTGCAATTTTTTTTAAAAAACTGGAGTATTATATTTCTGTAGTTTTAGTTTATAAGGGGGGTTTTTTTATTTGCTCTCCTTCATTTCTGTAGTTGAAAGTACCATTAAAATGATAGAAGTTGCTTTTACCTTAGTTTTTCTCATTACAAAAGAAAACATGAGTCTGTGTGTGCTTATTCAGAGAGTTTGATTGAAATATATATTTATAGGCATGTAGATAGACAAATATTGACGAATAATAATATCAAAAACAACAACAACAACAAAAACTTGAAATTGATGCATGTATTTGGCAAACATTAACATAAATACGGAAAAGTGACAACTACTTTTATTATTACACTAGTGGTACCCGCACGGCTTTGCCCGTAATAGAAAAAATAAAAAGACTTTTGGTTCGCCTGTATATTTACAAATACTGTGTGGTGAATTTTTTCGCCAATTGGCTTGTACCCATGTTACGGTTCCACGTTATGGTAATATCGTATCGCGCCAATTGACTTGTGCCCATGTTACGGTTCCACGTTATGATAATTTCGTAATTTACTCGTCCATCTTATGATAATTTCTTTCTTAAAATCGGAATAGAAAAAGAACCACATCGAATTTTCGAAAAATCGCTTCGAGGTGCACATTCTCATCCTACAAACTAACTTTGTGTCCAATTTCATGAAAATCGGCCGAACGGTCTAGGCACTACGCGCGTCACAGAGATCCTGACAGACAGAGATCTGGACAGAGAGAGATCCTGACAGAGAGAGATCCTGACAGACAGAGATCCAGACAGAGAGACTATCAGCTTTATTATTAGTAAAGAAATCTCGCTACAGTACGAGAGATGACTGCGTAACTTCAAAATTCGTAGTAACGAGCGAAGTGTAATGGTATCGTGAGTCTGATAACACGTCGATTCACATCAAGCAATATATCTGCTCATCACTCTCGCATATCCTTTTACTTGCTCCCAAAACAGACTCCTGGGGGAAAAACCTACACTTTTATATGATGTAATGGTTGTTTTACAGAAAGTATTTCACATTAAAAAGAAAAAAGAACCTTTTGTATGTGTGTGTGTGGTTTGAGTTTGTTGGTTGGTGCGTTTGTGTGGGGAAGGGGAGAGAGTACGTGTAAACAAAAAGAGTAGTTCAAATAGATGCTTACAGGCATATTAACGATTAACAATATTCAGAAAAAAGAAAAAAAAATGAAGACGTTCAATAATTGTTACTTTCAATCATGTAATCGTCATTAAAATATCCTGTTTTATGAGTTTATGTGCACGAATACACACAAACAGTGATTGAAATATATATTTCCAGGATGCGGCACACTTTTATTGTTACATCTCTTCAATAGATCTTTTCATGGTGCGTCCCGCCTACTGATACTTGCAACATGATAGGCGAACACGAAATCACCATTAGACGCCTATATTACACGCGCCGGGTTACATCAAGCAATATATCAGCACATCCCTCTCGTTCTGCAATCCTTTTACTTGCTCCCAAAACAGACTCGGAGTAAAGATTTCTCTGAAAAGAAATATCGATAACATCATTGAGGAAGTTAAAGAAATCGAAGATTTCGAATCAGTTGACGCTGAAAATGTCGAAAAGTGGTTTAAAAGCGAGGAATGTGAATCAGGATTTCAATGTCTAACTGACGAAAATATGATTCAACTTGTTACTGAGTCAAACGCAAGTGATGATACCGAAAACGAAGATGAAGAACATGAAGAAAATATAATTTCACATTCTACTGCTCTACAATCTGTGGAACATTTATTGGATTACATGAGTGAAAGAAGTTACGATTACGGAGAAATAATTGCAATAAGAAAAATTCGTACGGACATACGCAACAATTTAAACAAACAAAGAAAAGAAAAATGTATCACCAATTTTTTTAAGCAATAAATTTCGAAGAAAAGTTTCTGGTTTGTGTGTGTATATACATATATATTATTTGGTTTTTCCTAATTTCCCCTTAAAGAGCATATTCCTTAAATGATTTTTTGGATTATCCGTGTTTTTCGATTATTCGTGCTATGCTGCCCGGTGATTAGTACGGATAATCGGTAGTATACTGTATCTTCACTTTAATATTATGTAATTATTGTTTTGCATCAAATACACTAAGTGTGCAAAGAAAAAAGTCGCGGTCGAATTTTAAATGTTCCGATTTTGGAGGAAGGTGATTCGATGAGTATTACAGATATTTGCATGAATCTTTGCTCGATGCAAGCTTAAAATGAGGGCGTTGCACTAGAAGACTGTTTAGTTCGAAGTAAGCATGGCTGGAATCGGTAGTTGTGTTCGAGGAAGTGATGAAACAGAGTTTAAAAATGGGGCAAATTGTTGGCCTGTGCCAAAGTGGGACAAAATGCAAAGACATAGTTGAAATTAGTGGTATAGAATTGAGAACTGTTCAACACATTATTAAAAGGTGGAAAGATGGCGGAGAAGCTACCTGTTCGCGACATCTTTTGTGGTCGTAAATGCATTCTGGACGAATGTGACTGGCGTTCTCTAAAGCGATTAGTGAAGAGAAATCGCAAGAAATCGATCATTCAACTAACAGCACTCTTCAACGAGGGAAGTAAAACAATTTCCAAGTGCACAATTCGACGATAACTTCAAAAATCGGGACTAAGAAGCTGTGTTGCAATAAGGAAGCCATTGTGAGTGCCATTAATTGAAGAAAGAGACTGCAATTAGCAAAAGATCATAAAAAGTGGACTGTGAATGATTGGGGAAAGGTCATGTGGTCCGATGAGTCAAGATTTACGCTCTTTCAAAATGACGGACGCGTCAGGGTTCGAAGAGACCACACGAAGCAATGGACCCTGTCTCGTTCGCACTGTGCACTCTTTCGGAGGCAGTGTAATCATCTAGGGATGTTTCTGTTCATCTAGACTAGGCTCGACTGCATTGCACAACAACCAAATGAAGTCAGAACAGTATCTTAAGGTCTTGGATGATCGTGTTGTGCTATCTATGGACTTTTATTTTCTTGACAGTAGTGGTGTATTCCAACACAGGGTACACCGGACTACAATTGATAAATCGAGTTCGATGAGCACGATGCATCATTTCAACACATGATTTGGCCACCACAAAATCCAGACCTCAATTCAATCGAGAATCTGTGGGACGTACTCGAAAAAGATTTAAGATCACACACGACGCTTCCTTCATCTATCGAATGTTTAGAAGACCTCTTGATAGAATTGTGGGTGAAAATAAAAATGGATACCCTACAAAAGCTCACTGAAGCAATGCCACGGCGTTTAAAAGTTGTAATACGCGCAAAAGGTGGTCCAGCCAAATATTAAGGCATGCGACTTTTTTTTTTTTTGGACACGTAGTGTATTTCGTATTTATAAAAAAAAAAATAAAAAACTTTTGTGTGTGAGTGTTTGATTTGTTTTTTAGGGGGATGAGCAGGTGTATACAAAAAGATCAATTCAATTAGACATAGTTGGAGGCATATTGACGTAGAATAATATAAAGAATTAAGAAAGACAAAAATTGAAGTCGTTCAATAATTGTTGTTTTCTATCAAGTAATCATTATTAAAATATCCTGTTTCACTAGTTTATGTGCACAAGCAGAGTGATTGAAATATATATTTATAGGACGAGGCTATATCTATTTTTATAACATCTCTCCAATAGATCTTTTCATGGTGCGTCCCGCCTACTGATACTTACGACATGATGGCGAACACGAAATCACCATTAGATGCCTATATTACACGCTTCGGGTCACACCAAGCAATATATCAGCACATCGCTCTCTCTGCCATCCTTTTACTTGCTCCCAAAACAGACTCGGAGCAAAGATTTCCCCCGAAAAGAAAAATCTACACTTTAATATTATGTAAATAATGTTACTCCTCGTTCGTGTTTGTTCTGCGATTGCTTTTAAATTCTTTGGAATTTAAATGGAACTGCTTTTAGCAGTACAAGTCGGACAGGCTCGCCGGTGTGTAAAAGCTTCCCGTGTACACCTGGCTGATTATTCTTTGGATTTAACACCCATAAGCTCAATCTGTAATTCCAATTGGTGTGTTTGCTCAACTGTGTGTTCCTTTTTCCCTTCCTTTTCTGAGGAATATATGTCTTGTTCGACGGATCCGGTTTTAATGGGTAGGTTTCGTAAGGAATCGTTTTTTTCATTTTCATTCTTCTTTTTTTTATTGAGAAACTGGATGGGTTTTATTTTGGGTGCTTGTTTTTTTCCCCCTCAAGGTACTAAAATTACATTTCTGTTCTTTGTTTGCTTGTTCTTTTTTTTTAAGTAAATTTCCACTTGATTTCGATAGACGAGACTTTGCAGAGAATTTAGTGAATAGTAATGAATTAAGCGAAAAAAAAAAAAATGCCGACACGATGTAGATAGCTAATGGTTTATGACTGTAAAATACTGGTTCTTTTTGCGTAGGAAAAAGTTTGGATCAAATCTTAACTAATTACTTGAAAACATGACACATTTCTGTTTCTTTCTGATACTTTTATTATATAGTAGTTTCTTCACAACTATATGCGATAAATTTATTGTTTTTTTCCAAATTTTCAATTTAAAAAGATTGATTGACTGATAAACTATGCCATCATTTTTCCCTTACTGACTTTCTTCTTTCGTATTTAATTTTATTATTCTCCATTTTTCTTACTTTTATTTATACTTATTTAATCTTTTATTTGTTTATTGTGAAATTGGATGAATAATACTTTGCTTATAAGTTTTCTACCTATCATTAATAATTTAACGAACGTATAATTTCAGATGAAGATTTTGTAGAAATTTATTCGGGATCTAAAAATTTATTCTTAACTCTTGCAGTTCGGTAATGTATACTTAAATTGCCTGAAAAGGTAAACTACATTGGGATGATATGCTTTTTGGAATTTGAATGTTAAAATATAGATGTGCATTTATAATTGGCGCAGCATATGCGAACGTTAGTACTTATGAATTGGAAGTAAAACTTGCATTAAAATATGCGGAAATAAATAACATTTTGCTGAATTCGAAAATTAATTACATTAACTTCTGACTAACATTGAAAAATGAATGTTTCTGGTTTTTTATGTGTGATGAAAAGCATCAAAGCTGCCAATAAGATTTATATAAATTTTGGTATCAATAGAAATATTTAAAACAAAGTGCTTGCTCGATGTAAAATAATAAAATTATTGAAGTTTGATTAAAACTTTCTGCATACATTTAATTGTGACTTTTTCTTTTAGTCTGTAATTTCTGAGTCAAGCAGAAGTAAAAAACTCTGTTTTTTCCATAAACATTCTTGACAATTTTCGTTGATTACATACGCATGGTTTAAACACAAGCAAACACTTGATTTTTCGTTCTCTATTTTGACCAATGTTTTACCTGCAAAATGAGGAAACATTTTACTTTGGCTAAAATCCTCCTGTATAAAATAGCGAATTCACTGATCTTGTAACCCTCATGACGTCTACAACAATGAAACTCGTGCCAAGGCATGATAATTTGGTATTTTTTGGTAATGATTGACATGCAGGGAAATGTTTTATTTTGACAAGGTTGAACTGGATCCGGTAACTTAACTGTTTCACTAATAAGACTATATGTCTTTTCAGGGGAAACGAAAAAGTGGTCAACAATGAACGCTATCAACTGGAGTTTAGGGTTGATAAACTAGAGTTAGGGTGAAAATTTCAACTATCAAAATATCACCAAACAGGCAATTGCTTCGTTGAAATGTAGAAGCGATTTTCACCCGTGATACCTTGACGGACGATTTTCTTGTCATGAAATAAAACGCAAGAGAAAGCTCAAAGCGTAGTCATGATAATCCGGTCGGATAAAGGTTGAGGTCGTCAGCACGCGTTCAAATCCCAACACTAACATGCTGCGGTGACTGTTATAAGCGATCTGGGATCGCTAAATCAGCGCGATTGCATTAAGGGGGTCCGGGACACATTTTGAAAATTTTTTTATTATGTACTTTAGAGTTTTGAAATTTTTTGAACTGATTCATCATTTATTTAATAAGCAAAATCATAACATAAATATGAAAAAAAATTATTTTTTTATTTAAATTTAATTAGTTTTTTTCAAAAAAATGGGGTTGCTTTAAATTGCTATAACTCAAAATATTGTTGGTCAATTTTCAATTTTTTTTCAAAAAAGTATGCACAAATATCTAAGCTTTAATTTTTATTCGGCGATTTTAAAAATATTGATTCAATAAAAAATTAAAAATATTTGAAGAAAAATTTCGAAAAATTCGAAGATACTTTTTTTTTAAAAAATCATAATTTTTGCAGTAAACGTTTTTCTTAAATTCGCCGAATAAAAATTAAAGTAAATTGCTTGAGAAAGATATGCTCCAAGTTTCATTACTTTATCTCTATCGGTTCCTGACTTATAAGAGTTTGAATGCAAGAAATCGGGAAAAATTGCATCATAGAGAAAAACGCGTTTAAAGTTTTAAAGTTATGTACACATTCGTTAGATGCATGCAACAAAAATAACTATAACTTTCGTTCTATTTAAGGTAGAAACAAGATTCAAACGTCCTCTTAAGCAGAACAAAACGGAGCAATTTATCAAATTATAAAAAGAAATTGCAAAATTTGAGGATTTTTGTGTCCCGGACCCCCTTAAGCGAAACAAAAAAAAAAGAAAAGAAAAGAAAGAAATCCACATTTTTTTTTTTTGAGCAATCACGATTGTTTATTGCTTTCATTTGACTGTTTTTGCCGTTCCTATGTTTTTATTTTCCCGCCGCCACCCTCCGCTGCATCACCGTCGACCGGCTCCTCACGATGCTGCTCCTCTAGCAAAAGCTGTCTCCAGGTTTCGTCATTATCCTACACTTACACGCATTATATATATTTACACGCATTATATATATATACACCTACACACATACATACACCTACTCACATGCACAAACACATACACACAGCTATCCACACACTCATGCCTGCACACAGACACAAACACATATGCCTACACACACAGTCCCTCCCCCCCCCCACACACAAACAACTACACACATACACACAACTACCCACACACTCATGCCTGCACACAGACACAAATACACATGCCTACACACATACACATGCCTCCCTACACACATACCCCACACATAAACACACACGCCTACACATACACACACGCTCGTGCTTGCGAAAAATATAATTTGAATTCAAGATGACAAAATTCAAATTAATTTTTCTTTTTTTTTAGATTTTATTTTAAAGCAGTTTTTTAACGTTAGAATAAACCGTTGGCCCTTCGTCGAGCGTTTATCAAAGGGTAATAGTTGCCAAAGCGGGCATTTCTAACCATTGGCCATCCAACCAACACCAACATCGGACAACATATTTCCCCAATGGTTTTGCTACATGACTAAAAAGAGCTGAAAAGCTTATAATATATTAAAAACGTTTTTCTAGTTTATTTATCAGAAAACATGCTGCGAGATGCACAATGCTGGTAAAAAGTACCCTTGTATGCCAATATTTAGGTTTCTAAGGTTACCTGTCGTCCCAGGAAGAAGCATGCCAAAAACACAAAAATAATTTACTTGCTTTATTATATGTTAGATAGCAGAGTATGTACACAAAATGTTTTTGTGAAATTCAAAAATAACTTTCTCAATAAGTATTATTTGTGTATATTATTTCATTCATAATTTTCACTCCGAGACGCTCTTTTATTATGCACTCATATCGTTTTTGCTCTTAAGTAATAACATGGTGAAATGCTTTTTTCTCGTAATCCTGATTTTACTCCAAGGCGATTAAGGCTCACGCAATTTTATTCGTGGCGAAAAGAAAGAACGGATCTTATAAAAGGGCGATTTCTCCCTTTTAACAACGACCAGAGCATTCCTCTCATAAAAACCCGACGAAATAAATACGACGAGGGAAAAATCATTCCGTATTAATGCAGTGAACTCATCTGCCGTCTTCAATTACACATCACGGAAACTGACAAGAGATGCTAAAAGCCATTCTGGACGGACATGATTGATACGCAGAAGCAGATTTAAAAGCCTCGCATCGTAGGGAAAAAGGGATTTTTTTGTGTTGCTTAAAAGCATTAGAGGGAAGAAGTCACCTCTACCTACGCCACCGAGATTTTTCAAACCCATTATACATAAACATTTCATCGATGGCCGAGGGACGCAATCCTTGGAAAAGCACAAGAGAGGCCCAAGTCATTGCAATGGGTCTCTGGAGGGGAAGGGAACGTAACGTTTCTGATGTCGGCCTTTCGTTTTGGGTTTTAAGCAGGAGGATGAAATACTTTGCAGTAGACTTTCGGCTCTGAATGGTTCTGGTCTGCTAAAAGGTTGGATTGAGATTTCTTTGCATTTCATTGACTTTGAAAAGATGTTTTTTTTTGCTAAAATATGTTTTTGTGCTTACTTCTGAAACATTTCGCTATGAAAGATTATATCTTGTGGTAGATTTTTACCACTCTTAGACTTTCTGATCTACCTGAAAGCTACCATTTGAAATGGGGTCGTTTCCAAAATTTTAAAATCAAATTTTTCAGCTAAGTATCAACTTGTCATTCCCTTTTCTTCTCAAAAAATGAAAAACAATATTTATTTTAGATTCTATCATGTGTATTACAATTCCAATATGGTCGTTTCCAAAATTTAAATAGTATTTTTTTGTGAAAGAGCAGGCTTAAAACCACAGGATCTGACCATTTTTTAAATAATTGGTTTAAGTTTAATATTTCTAAAAAAGTACTTAAATCCGCGCGCTTTCAATTTTTATGCCTCTGTCCTATGACATCACAAATGATGAAATTCCATTCTGTGTTGCCATTCACAGTGTAAAATATTTAATTTGCATCTTTACTCACGTGTATTGGCAACGATACGGTTGACAGCAAGCGTAGAGCGCAATTTTATTTCGCTTCTTGATTTAGAAAGATGCGGCAAAGTGCGTCATTTGTGACGAAATCAAGACCACGCCTTGTTTCAAAAATCGGACATTTTAAAAAATTAATTAAAAAATAACTGTTGGGTAAATGAAAGTATTTTCTGGGTCCATGTTATTTATTTATTTATTTATTTATTTTATTTATTTATTTATCTTTTTTTTTTGCTTATTCTATCAATTTCAGTGACAAAGTAGTACTTTTGACTGAAGGAAACAACCCCATTCAAAAATCTGAAATTTGTAGGAGATGCATTCAGTGGTGTAGCTACACTTTCTGCCGTATAGGACGGTTCCCAATTTGCCGCTTTTTAGTTGGGAAACAGTCAGAAGTATTTAAAGTAAAAATAAGAACAAAATTAAGATTTAAAATAAATAATATATTTCCACATTTTTCTTGCCAAGGAAAAAAAAAAGTTCTGGGCTCCCCCGAAAATTTTCAAAGGTTGATTCAAAACTCGTAGCTTTTGGCAATTTGTTGTAAAACTTATAGAAAAGAAGTTCGGGGCTCCCCCCCCTCTGAAACTTCTTTTCAAAAATAAAGTAAGTTTTAAGCTTTTTCGTTTGACGTTTGGGGAGTTGAGGTTTCTCAAGGAAATTTTCGAAATCGAAGTGTTAAAAAACGCAATTTTAGGCTATGTTTGGTTATGTAAAGAGGCTTATGTAAAGAGAATGAGAAAGGTTCGGGGATGCGGACCAGAAAGTTTTTCGTCGAAACTGGGGTAAAATACAATTGTAGGTTGTTTTTAATGTCGGAAGAGCTTTTCTCCAATAAAGACTGAATTTTCCTTCCGAAATATTTTCAAAATTGAAATAAATCAGGGGCTAGGGGGTGGTGAAATGTCCCGAAAATGTTGGAAAGTCAGATGATTCTCCCGCCTTCCCTGGAGCTATTATTAGTTTGAGCTAAGCGAAGTCACTACAACCTTCTCAAAAGTTTGAGACCCATTGAAAACACTGCGATCAAGCCAAATTTGAGTGTTTAAGACTTAAAATTATTGGTAGTTTGTGCTATGGGAAGTTCCCATGGTCTTCACAAGTGTTTCGGATCCAATGAAAACTTCGCGATTAAAGAATATTCGAGTTGTAAGGCTTCGAGTAAACCAGAGTTGACTGCAATTAGTTGATTTTGAGAACTATGATTTTATTTATGAAATTACTAATTGGTTTTCTATAAATTCCTCATTAATGCAAGAAAAAAAAAACTTTCAGTTTCAGTACTGAAACAATTAATGAAGACCTAATAGACTCAGATAATTACGTTCAGATAGTACTGCAAGCTGGTTTACCGATGAAAACTTTCTCCCGTTCTCCTGCAGGTACATCATTTTCCTTAACCCAAGAAAAATGTAAGGTTTCTAAACGCAAGATTGTGCATCGAAAGTTGCACGGATCATTAAATAAAATAGAACGACTTTCCCTCAAAATTCGCAATTAAAGGAAAAACTTTCTCCTCCTTCAGTGAGTTCCAGTATCTTTTCCTACTCATCTTGAGCTGCGTTTCACGCTCATTATTTTTCCTCTCGAGCTCTTCGTTACGGGATTGGGGGAGACGAGAGTTGTTTTCTTCTTAAAAATGCTCTTTAAGATTAAAAGATCCATTTTGTAAAAGAAAAAAAAATTATATTAATCCAATTTTTGAAAGAAATATTTAATTATATATCTTTGGTTTCTCTGATTTTAAGTATGTGTATTCGTTTAAAGCAATTTTATACGATTAAGAATCAAAGTTAAATTGTTTACAAAGGAAGAAAGTGTTAAACTAATATAATACTGTTTTAAGTTTTACAGATAAAATTTAGATTTTTTACCCAATTTTTTAAATTGATTATTCAAAGAGGATTAATTATATTGTTTTGCAGTTGTTAAATATTTTGTATTGTTTACATCTTTGTAACAATTAAGATTAAAAATCCCGTAAATATTTTTCTTTTATACGATGCATTAAGAACATTAACACATTATTTCAGCATCTCAATTTTGGTTTTAATTTTTACTCGGTTGAATCGCATGGGCTGATTGGTATTTTATCATTGTTAGCGATGATTTTTTCTGCAAACAACTTGCATTTAAATTTGTTGCAAGTCATCAATGTTAAAAGAAACTTCACATTTAACCATTATTATTTTTCTAACATGTATTTATATACATTTTTAAAAATTTTGATCCTTATTAATGTTTTAGATTTTTGCATGTGTAAATATTCCCAAGTCAATAATAAAGTATTTACCTCTGTTGCATTTTTTTTTATTAATGCAATTGCATGTTACTATTATGATTATTACTTTTTTATTTGGTTTAGTTATTACTTTTTTATTTGGTTATTTAAACTTCTTACGATTTGAACAGTGGGCGGGCGGGCGTTTAGGTGTTAAACTCTTACACATAAAAAGTAAATTTAGAGATCAGTTTGTGAAGTTGTAAATGCAGCCTCTATCCTCGTATACGCTATTGTGAAATTGATGTTCATAGTCAAAAGAAAATAAAATTACAATACACTCCCAATTATCTGCGGCATTGTGTGACACAGGTACCGCGAATAACCCGAAAAAAGCATTTAAAATGAAGGGTAAAGGAGATAAAAATTGTCTTTTCCTTATAAATGATTGTACCGTACATTTAGCGTGATACATTGAAAGTAGGTGCGATATTAAAAATTATTGCAAGGGTATGCAATGGTTTTAAAAAATACTAACTCTTTCTACAACATTAAGTGTATATAAAAAATGCACGTAAAAAAGAAAAAGGATCCCTCATTATTGCACACATACGCGAGCAGAGCGTGTAAGCCGAAAACCAGCTACAGTTGAAACTAGGTTGCTCCAAAAACGCACAGGAGAGGGGGTGGAGAATATTTTTAACATCAGTCCGGTCATTAGTTTCCTCGCTTAAATAGTGTAGATTTCAGTATATATTACATAGTATATATTACATAGTATATTACATAGTTAATATTTTTTAAAACCATTGCATACCCTTGCAATAATTTTTAATATCGCACCTACTTTCAATGTATCACGCTAAATGTACGGTACAATCGTTTATAAGGAAAATACAATTTTTATCTTCTTTACCCTTCATTTTAAATGCTTTTTTCGGGTTATTCGTGGTACTGTGTCACACAATGCCGCAGATAATTGGGAGTGGATTGTAATTTTATTTTCTTTTGACTATGAACATCAATTTCACAATAGCGTATACGAGGATAGAGGCTGCATTTACAACTTGACAAACTGACCTCTAAATTTACTTTTTATGTGTAAGAGTTTAACACATATTTTCTATCAATTTTAGTTATTTATGTACGAATTATGTGTGTAATTTCACGATCATATTCTACCTGGCAAACAAGCTGTAATTTAAGTTATATAAGAAACCTTGTGAAAAACGGTAAAAAAATTGCTTTTATCATATATATATATATATATATATATATATATATATATATATATATATATATATATATATATATATATATATATATGATGAATAAACAAAACATTTCCATAAAACCTGAGCTTATTGTGAAAGCCTTTATTGAGTAGTTTAATAGAAAAGGAATCAAAGAGAGAAAAAAAATAAACCTGCAGATTCTACCTGCTAGAATGCATTCGAATTTTTTCCTCTTTTCTATTTTTTTAGTAAACTCTTCTGCGCCTTTCCGGTAATGCACTTCTATCAAGAAAAACCAAAAAAGTTTCTTCCCTAATACGATTTTTAAGATGTGTCTGCTTCTTCAGGGCTTAAGAAGGGCATTCTTTCTTTCTTGTTTACTACGAAGCGGCTGCTGCAGTCCAATGTGTGTGTCTTTCCATTAAACTTAATCCCTTAACGTGGTTGGCAGAGGAAGATGTATAAAAATAGCACGAAAGAGCTTAAAAAATTTCGGGAAAAAGAATTTTGATTTTTTAAGGATTTGTTTCGAGGATTTCGTTGTTTTCCTTACCTAAGAGTGTTCAACTTCTTCAACGGTATGCATTTAATCTTACCACTAAGCACTTTGGAATTCCTGCTTAAACATAATTGAAATTGAAGTAAAGAGCGGTTATGTTAGCGTATATACTAAAAACCGGTTTAATTCAGTGAGGGGAAAAAGCATGTAAATATTAATGCATTACTGTATAAATTGTGACTCGGTATAACGGTTAAAAATTTGTTTTTCTTGGAGTGACTGAAATCCACATGAATTTGCAAGTGATAATCAATTGAGAAAAGCAATAAATAAGTTAAACGATTCATTATTAAAGCACAAATTAGCGATCTCTGAGAAGAAAATAGCGCTATTTGTTATAAATAGTCATTTACCCCACATTTTTAATGTATTACTTTTTCTTTTCAAACTAGTGGTACCCGCACGGCTTTGCCCATAATAGAAAAATTAAAAGGTCTTTTGGTTCGCCTGTATATTTATAAATAATGTATTGTGAATTTTCTCGCCAATTGGCTTGTACCTATGTTACGGCTTCACGTTATGATAATTTTGCATTTCGCCAATTGACTTGTGCCCATGTTACGGTTCCATGTTATGATAATTTCGTAATTTACCCGTCCATCTTATGAGAGTTTTGTTCTTAAAATTGGAATAGAAAAAGAACCACATCGAATTTTCGAAAAATCGCTTCGAGGTGCACACCCCCATGCTACAAACTAACTTTGTGTCAAATTTCATGAAAATCGGCAGAACGTTCTAGGCGCTAGGCGCGTCACAGAGATCCTGATGGACAGAAAGACTTTCAGCTTTATTATTAGTAAAGATAACCCAACATATTTTCCCTCCAACCTTAAAAGTAATTGTAATCTTAATACTCGCTTTAAAACATATTTTGAGATATTATGAGTACAAAAGGAATAGCGATTGCTAAAAAAAACTGTTTATCTCTTCCGCGATTTACCCATCCAAAAATAAAGTTATGCTACGAATTTACTGAAAAACACTCATTTTAAATCTACGAAATGTTCTCATTTTTCTTTTATTCATAAACTAGTGGCACCCGCACGGCTTTGCCTGTAATAGAAAAATTAAAAGGTCTTTTGGTTCCGCCTGTATTTTACAAATAATGTATTGTGAATTTTCTCGCCAATTGGCTTGTACTCACGTTACAGTTCCACGTTATGATAATTTCGTATCTCGCCAATTGGCTTCTACCCATGTTACGGTTCCACGTTATGATAATTTCGTAATTTATGATAGTTTTGATCTTAAAATTGGAATAGAAAAAGAACCACATCGAATTTTCGAAAAATTACTTCGAGGTGCACACCCCCATGCTAAAAACTAATTCTGTGCCAAATTTCATGAAAATCGACCGAACGGTCTAGGCGCTATGCGCGTCACAGACATCCTGCAGACATCCTCCGGACAGAGAGACTTTCAGCTTTATTATTAGTAAAGACTAGAAAAACGCCAGTCAAGGTATGACGGGGGAAAATTGCTTCCGCATTTGAACGAAACAATTGCCTGTTTGGCGATACTTTGATAGTTGAAATTTTAACCCTAACACCAGTTGATGAACCCTAAATTCCAGTAGATAGCGTTCATTGCTGACCACATTTTCGTTTCTTCATTCTCCTAAAATAACAGCTTTACCAGTTAAACAGTTAAGTTTCCGGATCCAGTACAGCCCCCATGTTCAACCTCGTCCAAATAAAGCATTTCACGGCATGGACAAAAGATATTATTAAATTACCATGCTGTGGCGCGAGTTTCATGGTTGATGACGACAAGAGCGTTACTCGATCAATGAAATGGCTTTTATATGTATGAGGATGCTGGCATTGGATAAGCTAGTTTTCGATAAGCCGAAAGCATAATGGGCACTTTCATATTTGCTATTTTCAATAGAAATATGCAACTCAGGAAATTTTCCATCAAATCTTTAGCTAAAAATGTATGAAAGAACAGTGAATATGAACTAATATGTGAATAAATCTGCAGACAATTAATGTATATTATAGATTTATATGTTTCATATTCATAGATAAATAGAATGCGGTTTTTTTCTTTGATAACCAAAGAGTGTTAAAAGTGGTTAAATTTCCTAACAACATTTTTGTAAAAGAATTTATTAGAAAGACACGAGCTGATGTGTGCAAAACATGACTTCCTTTTATTCCATTTAATGTTATTTTCCCATTATTGAGAATTTTAATGTGATTCAATCGTTAACTCTCTAAATATCACCAACAGTGGCCAAATTGAAACCAGATTAAAAATAAATAAATAAATAAATAAAATAACCAAATTTGTCACCAAGATTGCGACAAAACTTGGCGACCAAAAGACTGGCGACATATCGCCAAGTGTCCACCAAATTATACCACCACTTGAGTTTGCATCGAAATTAACAATGATTTCAACCCAAAAAAGGTGCAAAAGACCATTTTAGAAACACCCGAATGCATCCAAAAGCGGAGGTGCACAACTAGACTCCACCAGAAGTCTACGTACCAAATTTCAACTTTCTAGGACACACCGTTCTTGAGTTATGCGACATATATACGCACATCCGCACATATGCACATATATGCATACGTACACACAGACGTCACGCGAAAAGTCGTTGTAACTAACTCGGGAATCGTCAAAATGGATATTTTGCGTGTTTATACGTTCTTAGGCACTTATCCATTGTGTGGTCGAGTCGAAAAAAAAAACTCAACATTCATTCGGGGATGAGCAAAATGGAAAGTAAGGTCGATTTTGGGGTAAAAATATTTTCGCGGATACAATACTTCCTTTTTTGTAAAAGGAAGAAAAAATCGGCAAAGATTTGCTGAATGTAGATAAAGTCACACATTTTAATATGTCCAAAATCTATTTCTAGACATTCATTATATTTCTTCCTCCTTCTTTCCAATGACATTAAACCTTTAAAGGTCACTGAAATTAGTGATGTTGAAAACCAAACATAAATTGAATTTATCTACCAGTTTGTTGGCATTTTCAGCTTCAATGACATTACATCTGCCAGAAGCTCAGTTTTCCACCATTCCTGACTGAGGAGTTGTAATAAGTACGGAACTGCAGTCTGAGGATGTGATAACCGGGCTGTTTGGTATACTGCTATAGTTCTGCCTTAGCCCTGGCTTGGGAGTGATAACTTACTGCTAAATTAAAATTGTGTTCCAACGCTTTTGAGTTTCTGCTAAGGAAAACTCTTGCCTTAATTTTTGATTACAAAAATACTTCGACAACAATGTTGAATTGCTGATTTTCGTATTTTGAAGTTTAAAAAAAATGAAACACGAAGTGCTGGTATTAAAAATTTATTTCAAATTGCTGGAACTAGACTTTTATTCTGTTTGAAATCTAATTTAGTTTTATCAGCTGCACTAAACTTTTTTTAACACGTATAAACCTAATTGAGGCGTGTGTTTTGCCAGGAAGAAAGTAACAAACTACATCCACTAATCTGAGTACATTTATCTTTACTAATAATAAAGCTGAAAGTCTTTCTGTCTGGATCTCTCTCTGTCCGGATCTCTGTCTGTCTGTCAGGATCTCTGTGACGCACATAGCGCCTAGACCGTTCGGCCGATTTTCTTGAAATTTGGCACAGAATTAGTTTGTAGCATGGGAGGGTGCACTTCGAAGCGATTTTTCCAAAATTCGATTTACTTCTTTTTCGATTCCAATTTTAAGAACATTTTCCCGAGTAAAATTATAAGATGGACGAGTAAATTACCAAATTATCATAACGTGGAACCGTAACATGGGCAATCTAATTGGCGAGAAATTCATCATACATTATTTGTAAATATGCAGGCGAACCAAAAGACCTTTTAAATTTCTACTGCAGGCAAAGCCGTGCGGGTGCCACTAGTGTTTAAGTATAATTATTTCGTCATCACTATTTTTATTCGTTTGATTGCATTGTTAGTACTTTTCAAAAGATGACGAATTGCTTAATTCTGTATGATGTTTAAAACTAGTATTTTTTCTTCGTATGTTTGATGGGCAGTATTTGCTAATCATAGCATGTTTTGAAGAATTTTGAAGACGCTCTTTTGATGCATCGGCTTACCTAAGAAATTCAATGCTGGACCTGTAGCTTAAATGTTGTTACAAGAAAAAAACTCTTAAAAATAATTTCCTACTTCACTCTGATAGCTATCGATTTTCATCAAGTACTCCATCATTTCTTTGCAAATACGCTATTGTGTAATTTTCAAAAAAGATTGGGATTTAATAACGAAACCTTTCTTGTTGCACATTATTTCTTTCTCTAGAATTGACGTCATAAATCAAATTTTATGTATCTAGACCTATTCATGCAACAGCCGGAGGATTCAATTCACGAGATTATTAATGACTAAAACTTTTGCGTGTTGAATGAAGTACTTGGGCTTAAATAATAACTGACAGGAAATTGAAAAGGAGCATTCACTTGTACCACTTTGAGCAGAACTTACCACCATTGAACACTTACAGGACTTTGAGGGTGAAAATCAAGCTGGAGCTAGTTGCGTTTGAAATATTGAATGGCCACTAAAACATAATGGCGTCTAAAATGAATAGGCAACAAAAATTGACTGAAACTAAATCTAAAATGAAGGAATAAAAAAAAAAAGAACAACTCTACCTTTTCAGAAATAGCAATCAATCACCGGTACAGACAATACAAGCCGCTACTACATTACACTACAGAAAACATTCGTCATGTTTATTATTCAAGGAACAACAATTCGTGCTTTATTGATGGCATCGAGCTTAATAGCATTTTCGGCAAAAACCCGCCTCGTGCCCGCAAAGAAGAAGGAAGTTCTACGAGAAGAAGGATATTTCAGGTAATACTTTGAAGAAGGGGGAGAGCACAATCGCAATTGGGGAGAGGGATGTACTGGAGTTGATTGAGAATGGGAAGTTTGTTAGTGGGAAGTAATATCGATTTTTTTGCTTTCCTGGAGAATATATTTTTTATTCCATTTCTAGATTGGTGGTAATATCTTTGTAAGCCTTCGTGCTCTTAAGATATGTGTTTCAATTCTTCTTTCTAATCTTTACTTCTTTTTCGTTTTGCCCTCCACCAACACTAAGCTGTACTTATGAAAGATGAGCAAGCAAGAATTGCCTCAAGTCCTGCTCGTTCGTTTTGTTCTCGGAGGCTCTCGAGATAATGGGAAATTTTAATTGCGTCATGAAGTGGGGACAGTAATCCGAAACGCATTTCATAAATTTTAATTAAACGGTCGGAAAAAAAGAGACTCTTTTAGAATTATGACTTAATTAATAAGCATTTACGTTCATAAAAGGTTTGAAAATGGAAAATTCTGCGTTATCGTCAGCGGAAAGATAAAATGTAAGTAAAAAACGTTTTCGTAATAATACGAATCGTTATATCGTCTCCCTCCTTTATTTAAAATATATGCCCTGAAATATCTCAATTTTGTTTCTAGCTTCATATTTCAGTGAAAACAGTTATTAAACTAAGCATTTGATTTGATGTCGCTATTATGAAAAGACACATTTGTGATATTACTCTTCAAATATTTTTTGAGAACTGATAAAAAAAATTATAAAAATATATCGAGGAAATGAGTGCATTTACAGTGCTGGCCAAATTATTAGATTAAAGAAGGTTTTTTTTTGTTTTCTATTTGTACTAAAATACTATTTATTTTACTGTTAAAGTACAGTACATACTGTACACTGATTATTACGTTATTTTAGCAAAATTTAATGTTTGCAGGTGGCAGCACTGTCTGCTTTGTTTATGTTCTTTGTTTATCTATTTACCAGGAACTTAACCTCGATCAGCTTAAACAGTTCACTAGTTCTTTTCATTAGTGTGTTCTGTTATATTTAAAGTTAGTTTTAGGTAATTAGTGAGTATGTGTATGTGAGTATATATAATAGTGAGTATAAACAATTTTTTACCTCCTTTTTCAAAAAGTTGAGACATCGTATAAACTTTGTGAAAAGTATGCCAAAAAGACTTAAAATGCTCATCAAGAACAAGGGAATGCATACTATATATTAGATAATTATTTCACTGTTCGTTAATGTATCTATACTTATATAATCAATAACTAATTTGCTTTTAAAACAGTCTTAGTCTAATAATTTGGCCAGCACTGTATTTTCACACAAAGCGTTTTTTTTTACTTCTAATTTAATAATATTAGAGGTACATGTATTATTTTGTATTTAAAAAACGATATAAATAATTTAGTGATTAGGGTTTGAAAGAAGTGTGTATTCATGCGTTCGTTTCACTTAATATCGTTTATGGCAAACGAAATTCGTTTGAATAATTATTTTTGAATAATTATTTTTTGTTTAAAAAAAAAAAAATACTTTGCTTTTTTACCATTAAATCTTCACTGAAAACCTGGGAACAGTGAGACAGAGAAGTATAAAGAAAAGCATCTACTGCCTGTAATTCTGAGAATATATCTGTGGTTGTTTACCTAAAGCTGATACGTCAAATTTGATGTGGCAAAATATGATATGAGGCAGTGAAAAAACAAAGGGATGTAAGTGGCAAAATCAAAAATTTAGAGATAACAAGTACAAATGGTAGGCAAATCTCTCCTCTGTGTTGGAGCAAGAGATAGACCTTGAAGCTCTGGTAGGTGCTTGCTATATATCATCATTTAGGAAAAAAATCAATGAAAGTCTACTTAGAACAGCAACTTTTAACGCGTTTTACCCAAAACTTGAAAATGTCCACTTGCATCCCTTTGTTTCTTACTGCCAAGCAAGAAAGCTGCCAGAAAGCAAGCTTACTGCCTTACTCCCTTTGCTTCTCTCTTTAAGTGGACATTTTCAAGTTTTGGGTAAAACGCGTTAAAAGTTGCTGTTCTAGGTAGACTTACATTGATTTTTTTCCTAAAAAATGATATATAGCAGCACCTACCAGAGTTACAAGGTCTATCTCTTGCTCCAACACAGAGGAGAGATTTGCCTGCCATTTGTACTTGTTATCTCTAAATTTTTGATTTTGCCACTTACATCCCTTTGCTTCTTACTGCCTCATATGTAGAGTTATCAAAGTTTTGTCAAGAATTATATGAAAGTTATTATGAAAAGTCATGTTTGGTAGTTTATATCTTTTCCGTGAAATTTTATGTTTAGACGTCGAGTTCTGGCATAGAAATATGCTACTTTAAACAGATATCGTGATCGGTAAAGTAGAAAAGGGTCACGTTTGACGTATCAACTTTTGGCAAATAACCACTGATTTTTATATCATGTGGTAACGATAACAATAATTAATAAATATTTTAGGATAAATAAACTTTTGATCATAAGTTTTTTTATTATTTGCAATCACAGACTATTATTTGTATTACGTAAAAAATATTAATTATCTGTATATTCGGGGAGAATTGTAGATAGTAATGAACTTTTTAAAGTTTTAAATTCCAAAATTTGTCAGCAATCGAGAAATAGCCATATCATAACTGTTACTAGTTTTACAGTATAGAAATACAGGTAGTTGTCAAAATAATAGAAACACCTGTGAATAAAAGTGGCATTTTGAATGTGCTTCGTAAGTAATAAATAAAAAGCTATATATCTGGGGTTTTTTTTTTTTTACAAATAGCGTTGTACATATACTGGAAGTCTTTGGTAGCTGAATGGAAGTTCTGGAAGTCTTGGATTTTTTTCAAGCGCGTGAAATGTTGGACCTCTCATATTTTAAAAGAGGCCAAACTGTTGGGGCGCTTCTAGCTGGAGCAAGTGTAACTGAAACATCTTGATTTTTTGTCGTTTCTAGAGGTACAGTATCTGAAGTCATGACAGAGCATACGCACAGTGTGGTAAGACAAGCTCGGCAAAGCAAAATATTGGACGGAAAGAGAAGCTTAGTGAAAGAAACCCACGGGTATTGAAGCAGATTGTAATATCTAAAAGCGAACAATAGCAGCAAAAATGACCACATAACTCAGTCACTATCTAAATTCACCAATGTGAGTGATTACATTCAGAAGGCATCTTTATTAACAGAATATTTGCGGCAGAGATGCAATTCCCAACACACTTGTCACAGAGTGTTTCCATTATTTTGATAACTACCTGTATATGAATGATATCTTTTATTAACCAATATTTAACAGTTACAAAATTTCAAAGAGAGTATATTTCGTTTCCAGTCATTATGTGATTGATGTCTGATAGACTTGAAATCCATTATTAGTCCTTGAAGGAAGATCTGTAGCATACGATCCAGATTATTCCTACTCAGGTACATCCGCTAACCAACTCGTACCCTATTGTACTCCACAAAGTTTGTTGTTGGACTCCCCCCCCCCCCTTCAACTCTGTTCTTAAAAGCATAAAGCCGGAGAAACACACTGCATTCTGCATGAAATGAGAGTAGTGGCTATATTCTTCCCATTCTATATTAAGAAACCAGGCAGCCGAGAGCAATGGCGGGGATGCAAAATGCAGCATCACATAGCACAGATATAGGGCCATTCCAAAGAAAAAACGGATATTTAGTCACGCACGTAACAGCTCATATATTTCGATAAAAATAGCAATTTTAAAGGGCAATGAACAAAAGTTTGTTGCTGAAGGAATACAACGTATGTGTGACTTATTTAATTTTTATTTTGCCTTTTAAAATTATTGATTTTCAATGAAATACACGAGCTGCCACGTGCGGGACAAAACATCGACTATTTTTGGAAAGAACCTTCACATGGCTGAGCATTAGGATTTTACACTATCAACATGAAAGTATTTCTGGGCACAATCACGTGGCCATTTGGTGAGCTCAACGATCAAACTTTCAAGCAATTGCTTTTTCAGCAATGGTGCTTCATTCAAGTTTATTTAAACAGACGCAATTTAACTTTTCTGTGATTGCGATAGATGCACCGACGGATGAATCCCCCCCCCCTTTCTCGTTTTTTTTTCTTTTTCTTTTTTACCATGATCTCCTCTTTCATCTTTACAGCCGATTTATACCTTGTGTACATTGGCAAACATCCGGATTTTAACTGGTTTTACTTCAAAATTGCTTTAATTCAACCCTAACTCCTTTTTCAGTGTACCCAAACCCGTTTTTAAGTGCTGCATAGGAATCGCATAAAAATTGTTCGAAACTTCACGATATAAAAAGTTGTTCTCGCAACAAAGTTATTTTTTTTTATTCTTTTTTTTTTTAATGCGTTATATAGGGATCGCATAAAAAAGTCTCACGTAGGAAATGAATCAAAAACTTACAAAATAAATAAGAATTGCTTGTTTAAACGAAATCAAAATAAACCAAGTGATGATAATTTACTAATAGTCGGACAAATTTTCCTAAGTAAGGAAATTTTTGGCAAGTCACAGTGACCTCTCATCGGGGTGCTCCTGTCGTCACTTGAAGATACTACCTCGCACTCGTTTAATGCATGATTTCGCCAATTAAGTCCCAATCTGATTGAAATTTCAATTTTCCGCACAAAAAAAAAAAAAAAAAATAAATAAAATCACACAAAAAAAAAAAAAAAAAGACCGCATGAAAACAGGTTTTAGTGTATCTTAATTTTAATGTTTAGTGTATTTTAATTATATTCGATATATCTCTTAAGTGAGTGATCGTCCATGGATTGAGCTTAGCCTTGAACTTTTGAAAGTTTGAACTTGTTTCTTTACATCTTTGAACTGAAGTGAATGGAGGAAAAAAAAACAATTTAATCGTACAAATACTTTCGATAGGGGCCTCAATGGCAGAGTGGTCTAAGCGATTGCTTCACACACCTGAGGCGGTGGGTTCGACACCCAACCTCGCTCCGAATGTACTTTCCTTTCTTTGTGATGTAAATTCTTTCGTGCTTGTTTGTATGTATTCTATGTACTGTAATAAAAATATATCATGCGTAAGGGAGGCAAGACACTAAGATTGTAGTCCTCATCAAAAACAAACCGGTGTAATATGCATAAAAGAAAGAAAGAAAGAAAGAATTAATATCGATTGAAAAAAGCGATTGTAAAAAGTTATTTGAATATAGTTAACAGTAACGTAATTTCTTTATAAAGTAATGTGTTTTTTACAATAGAAATGAGAGTACTGTTCATAAACAAAAATGCAAATACCCAAAAGAAGCGGAAGAATGGTAAGCTTTACCCTCAATAGCTTATCGAAAAGGTTCCGCTAAGTAAATGTATTTTTGATGCGATTTTGTTCAGCTATTGCTTATCTGAATAATTTGCACTCTGATTTAGCAGCATATGCTACATATGCAGCTTCAATGATGTGATTCAGCTATTTATGCTTAGCAGCATATATATGGCCTACTAGATTGTAAATAAGTAAGTAATTAAGGCAATAAAATAAAATACCAACCGTTTCAACTATATTTCAAACTGTTTCAGATGAATTTATTTATTATTGAAGAAATCTTTTCAAATGTAATCAATTTATTCCTCAGTTTGGGTACATCCTTAAATATAATGACTGAATTATGTATACTTTCGTTAGTTTATTTGTCAAAAAACGTCGTCTGATTATTTTTAATCTCGATCGAAAAAAACATGATTAACAAGAAGGTTCAATTTGTACGTATATTGTGATTTACATTTACGTACTGAACATTTTCAATTCTTATTTAATGTATTCATGTATATGCATAAAACTTTAGTTAATTCAGTTATTTTTCTTTCTAGGTAAGTACAAATTGGATATACTATGATATAAAACATCCAAATTCAATTCGCCTGTCACTGATTTGCAGAAGATCATGTGAGTAAATACTGTTTTAAAGCTTCCCGATAGATTATACCGTGCTGGAAAAAAAATTGCATCACCCTTGCACTTTCACAACAATTGGATTATATGAGAAGTTTTTGTCGACCGATTAACGATGAATGTATGTGAAGTTCTGTAAAACTTATGAAATAAACATTTAACAGCAGGAATCCGATAATTGTTTACGTAGAGCGGGGCTGTTTCCGGACCAAGGCAAACTGATGACCCCATGCTCATTTTTCCGTTTCTGAACCTGCGTGTGAGTTTAGAGAAAACAAATTACTTACCCCATGTCAATTTAAGTCTAATGGCTGGATAAATGTTTTTAAATTGTTACTTACCAGTTTTGCCCTATGGCACGGAGCAGAATAATCCTGGAAAATGACGTTTGGAACTGAAGTAAAGTGATCCCGGATAGTAGGAAGCAATTTCTCCTCCAAAAGGCCAATATACACCTGAACGTTTACTGTTCCTTGCAAAAAGTGAAGTGTTGAATGCAGTCGGGATGATATTCCTATACTTTACGACGCGGGTGATGCAATATTTTTTACCACCACTGTAATGCTGCCTACATGTAAAATAAATGGTTTACGATTCGAACGGCTTACAATAATATGTTTTAGCAACACTAAAAATCCACCCCTCCCCCATCATGCTTCCAAACATGACTTCTAAGGCCTTCTTGGTTTTACTGCGGATATCACAAGACGACAAAGAATGACGGGGGAGGGGGCGGTATTCATCTGAACGCCCAAATGGCCCTTCGAAACCACACATTTATTTTGTACTTTATTTAGCTGAGGAATCATTGAGTTATCCACTGCAAACAAAGATGTTGATCAAATACCGTATAAAATATTAATTTGTTTATTAATATCTTCAAACTGTTATTACAAGGAAGTATGGAAGAGTATTTTGGCATTGTAACATCTTTGGGTACGAGAGTTTTATAGGGTGGCTTGGATGCGTAGAAGCTTGATCCACGAGACTTTAAATCGCGGACATCACAAATTTGACACAGCAACTGCGCTTGCGCATGAACTTAGCTCATCGGGCTTTTCTGTTTTAAAATTCCATTTCGTTTGTTTAAGTTTAAGCACAGCATCAAATTGTTAAACCCGATTAGAATATTTTCAAAACGATTGCGCGCAATGTTATATGAATCTACGATATGAATATGAATATAATAAATACAAATATATATGTATGTACACATCTAACAGAACTTATAACTGAAACTGCAACTTTAATACTTAATGGTTTGCTTATTTTCTAAACTAATGCTTTCAACATAAACATATCATACTGTAATATACTGTGTATTTAAAAAATGTAGGAAGTATGAGCGTGGATCTCCATAGCAATTTGTTAACAGATGAAATAGTTTGAGCAAAATTTTTGACATACGCTAAGTCCGCGCCAAAGTGCAGTTGCTGTGTTAAATTTATGATATCCGCGATTTAACGTCTAGTGCTTAAACCTGACAATGTTTACTTTTATGGTACTTTCAGTGAAAAAAAAAAGAATGTTATTAGCGCGCATTTGAGTAAAACTACTTTTACAAATTACTGCAAAAATAACCAAACTCTACTCGGCGTGTATCATCTCTTCACTATTTCACTATTAGAATTAAGCATTGTCTGATTCAGCAACTGATTAGAGCCACACTATGCATGAGCGTTTGTTTACTTCCTCTCCTGGCGAAAACAGAAAAATTACGTTTACTCCGTCACCATGTTCGTTTCTTATTTTCAATTTGAATGGAACTTTTGTTCTTCGAATGACTTGATATATTTAGTTGGCATACTATTTTACATTTTGATGAAGGTTTTAAAGTTTAATTTAGTTGGCGGATTATTTTGCATTTTAATTGAGCTTTTAACGCTATATTTTATGACTTATTTCACTTATTTGGACGGGTTATTTTACATATTGATAGAATTTTTAATGCTATTTAATGACCTTATCTATTTGGTGGGTTTGATTAAACATTTCAATCAAACATTTAACTTTCTTAATAGCTTAAGTGATTTAAAAAGATAAACTTATCTGTTATGTAGCCAAATAAGGTGTTTTTAAGCGAATTTCACCAATTAGGAAAACTAGTTTTCAATAAAGATAAATTGATTACGTTGCCGTTGTCCAATTATTCTAGATATTGACCATCTTTGATTTCGAACGCGCCCGCTATGATGATTCAAAAAATTTAATAACTGCTTTGACCTTGAAACTTCTGGATTTGCTCTTAAAATTGAAGATCTCAGCATTTAAACTATTTTAGTTTAAATTTAAAACACAGGACAGTGGTACATGTTATGTCATTTGTCAAGAAAACTGTATTCAGAGAAAAAAAAAACACAATATTATTTTCTAATTTAAGAATTTAACTTCCTGCGTTAACATACCTCAGTACAAATAATTTAACTAAAGATAAACACTTTTAAAACGTAACATCGTGGACTTAGATTAATTTTCCGTAAGAATAAATTCCCCAACCCCTTGTTAATCATGAGTCATATGCTCAGACCCACATCATAATTAAAATAACGTTTTATTTTATGAATTGTTAAGCATCCACAATATTACTTTAATGTTTGCTAACTAGGCATTTTCTCCATATTTAAAACACAATTATCAAAGTAATAAAGAAGCACGTTTAAGCAACTTTTTTATGCATTGCAATCTCTCGCAGTAGTGTTTAATTTAATTAGCAAGTTATTCTGTTGGCTAGTTGCGTTTGATCGAGCTTTTTTTAATGCGCCGACTAATCAAGAAAGCTCTTATCTTAGTGGTTATTTAAGCTAGCACAGCAATCTTTGAATTAATAAAGCTCTTTTAGCAAGGTTTAGTTGAAAATAAGAGAGAAGGAAAAAAACGAATAAAACTTTATCTAAATAAAAGAAAGAACACATATACTTAAGGCGTCTTTGTTCAAATTTACTCGGTATTTGACTTGGCCCAAAGCTTTTATTATACTTGTTTGAGGAAGTTAAAAGTATTAACATACGTTTAATTTAAACAGACCTAATAGAATGGAGAGAACTGGATATTTGTGTTTATCTTCTTCTATCTGATAATGCAGAAGCATTTAGGAAGTAAAGTGGAAAAGCAGAAGATTTGGAATGGCGCGAAAAAAAGCTTAGAACATTCTGTTTGCAGATTTAAGTCTTTTAAATGGAGAAATGTGTTTGATTCTTTTCTTCTTGTTCTTTAAGTTCCTATTTAAATCCATGCACATTAATTTCGATTTTTTGAACTAATTCCAGGTTGTCTGCTTTTTTGTTTTTATTACGTGGAAGTAAGAAGATGCATTTAAAGAAATAGATAATTTTAACAGCATTAAAATCATTCATTTGTTGATTAATGGATTTTGAAGCACTTAATACATCAAAACATAATAAAACATCTTTTTTTTAAGAGGTGGCTAAATTTTTATATTATTAAAAGATTTAATTTTCAGAAAAGCGTGTGATAAAATATTTCTTAAGGTTATATTTTTTTAGATAGTTTTGTTGATTAGTGGCGTCAATGTTTCCTTTCAGCAGCTACCTGAATTACTTATAAAAATATATAATCTCAACTTCTGCATGTTTATAAATGTACGCAATAATTTAAATGTAACAAATTTAATGATTTTCAAGAAGTATACTTTCATTATGATTTTAATTTTCGAACCCATAATGCATCAAAATGTAATAAAACGTCATATATTTTCAAGAAGTGGCTAGCTTTTTGCAGATAAAACGGTTAATATTCAGAAAATTATGTGTTAAAATATTGCTGAACGCTATATTTCTTTGTGTAGTTTTGTTGAATAGTCATGCCAATGTCTCCTTTTAACAACTACATGAATATATATATATATATATATATATATATATATATATATATATATATATATATATATATATATATATATATATATATATATAATATATATATATATATATATATATATATATATATATATATATATATATATATATATATATATATATATATATATATATATATATATATATATATATATATATCTTGGAATTTTGCATGTTTTCAATAATAACTCAAATAAATATTCTTATTAACTAGAAAATCGCCCGTCAAGGTATGAAGGGTGAAAATATAATAAAAATATAATATATACTACATTTGGACGAAGCAATTGCCTGTTTGGTGATATTTTTATATAGTAAAATTTTTTACCCCAACTCCAGCGGATTAACCCTAAGCTTCAGTAGATAGCGTTCATTGTCGTTTTTCGTTTCTTCATTCTACTTATATACAGTTTTACCGGTAAAACAGTTAAGGTACCGGATCCAGTTCAGCCTTATCAAAAGAAAGCATTTACCTTCATATCAAACATTACCAAAAAATATTATTAAATTATCATGACGTGGAGCGAGTTTCATTGTTGGTGACGTCAAGAGCGTTACTCGATCAATGAATTCGTTATTATATACATGAGGTTTGACATGTAATAACTTAAATAATTTTCATGAAGTATGTTTTCAAGACTTTTTTTTCTTTTTAAACAATATTCTATACACCCCCATATCGTTAAAACCGCCAGGATTTTCGGAATATGGGACAGACAGTATATAAAATATGAGGAAAGTTTGTTTCCTGAATTACTAATTAATCATATGGAACTAATCAGGTGTTGCAAATCCAACGTCTCAAGCTCGAAGTAATTACAATTCATTTATTTGACTAATAATTGTTTTGACTTGTTAATCCTCTTTCCTAACCATTGAGGAAAGAACAAATTTCATGAAGCGATGAATTAATTTAATTTATTTGACTGTTATCACAGTTTTAGGCTCAGCATTTATCTATAAAATAGTTTTTATTAAAATAGTAGTGTTACGGAGATCAAAATGGGTGTTAAATTGCATAATTTATTTATTTAAATTCAACTATTTTTTACGACGTTTTTCTTTAATTTTCGCTAACTGTTTATTTTAATTTTACTAAGCGCCATGCTTGTTACAAATCAGAAATACCGTACATCGTGTTCCCCAATCTTCGTGTTATCGTCTTTGTTAATGTTCTCAAAATATTTAGAAATGTTTGCATCAGTACTTCGTTGTAAAGAAGGAATAAATTTAAAAATACAAGGATATTTTCAAAAGAAAAAAAATCATTGATTTTTGAGCAATCACGATTGCTTATTGCTTTCATTTGACTGTTTTTGGCGTGCTATCATTTTATTTTCCCACCATCACTGTCGACCGGCTCCTCACGATGCTGCTCCTCTAGCGAAAACCGTCTCCAGGTTGCGTCAAATCCTATACTTACACGCATACATACACGCACGTACAAACACACATACATACGCCTACACACACATACACAAACACATATACACACACATACATACGCCTACACACATACACAAACACATACACACACACCTCCAAATATACACACACGCATACATACAGACACCTACGCATACACACACCTACACACAACTTCCCACACACTCATGCCTGCACACAAACATAAACACATGCCTACACACACATACACATACCACTACACACAAACACACGTACCCCCCCCCCCCATCACACATAAACACACAAGCCTACATACAGACACACACTCGTGATTGCGAAAAACATAATTTGAATTCAAGAGGACAAAATTCAAATTAATTTTTTTTATTACTTATTTTTAATATTACGGAGCTTTACTGAGAAGAAAAAAAATGGCACTGATAACGCCTTTGCTTAACTGAATGCCCAAGAACAACTCCTGGGTTTCTGGTCTCACCCTCACCAAACATCACTAAAGAACCGAGGCAAGTGTGCGCGGAAGCTGGCTCCCCTGAGACTTGCTTTAACACTCCACTACGAGTGCAATATACCCAGCCCAGAGTACTCCCGACTATCCGCGGATTAGGGTGGCAAGATAACCGCGGGTAAGCGAATTCGCGTATAATCCGCGAACTAGGTAAAGTGTATGCAATAGCTTTAAAATATCAATAAAAATTTCATGTATTAAAACTATACCTAAAACAATAAGAGTGTATGTATAAAATTCATGTAAAAGCTAAAAAAAGATCGCTCATTTTTGCAAACGAACTGTACACATACGAGAGCAAATCGTGTAAAATGATTACCTGCAACAGATGAAACTAGGTTACAACCAAAACCACATAGGAGAGGGCGGAGAATTTCATCAAAACTGCTCCAGTCACTCGTTTACGCGCTCAAGTAGTGTATATCTGAAATTCTGTAAGGATGGAGGGTAACATCTAAAAATTAGTAAGTAGTGTAGATATAAAGCAGAAAGTAGTGTTAGATGTGAAAATCAGGTTGAGCTAGACAGATTTCGGTGACTTAAGAAAAATTGATGTCATTGGAAAAGAGGGGATGTAAGAAATTGGAATGTCTAAAAATTGATTTTGCCCTTGTTAAGTTAAAATTTGTGCATTGTGGCTCTTTGCCTTTTTTTTTTTTTTTTTTTTTTTTTTTTTTGTTTTGTTTTGTTTTGAAATTGTGAGAGGTTGTGGCTAAGCCGCCCTTGGATAATCTGGAGCTTACTGCATTTCATCGTGGATTTTTCTAAAAGCACATGATGTACAAAAGGAGATTTTCATTAATCTTGTACTTACGACTTATCCGAAAGTTTGGTTCCAAAATCATTTGCGTGATACATGTGTATTAAAACTGCACGGAAAAAAATTGCTGATTATGTTTTAGATGTGTTCTTTAATCGATGTTTCATTATTTCAATCTATAAAAGAAGGAGATTTTGTTCATTCAGATTCAATACATGAAACGTATTGAAATGGGGTCCGTTAAAGCAAACATTTCCCATTAAGTGACCATTTAATTTAAGCAATCAAATTTCTCGCTAGATTTTCCTTAAGTTGTACTTTACTTAACTTATCATCAGTGATTTTTACGGCGTAGCAGCCTGAAATCATAAGAACGTATCTTCAAATACTTTAAGCAAGGTTTAATTCGAAACCCTGTTGGAACCAAAATGTCGAATAGTTCGGTCTCACTTCTAAAGTCCTTGTAGGGGCGAATGAGTCTCACGAATGATTGACGTCACTGCATCATTATGAAACTACAAATATTTCTCAATTTGATAGCATACGATGGCGGATATAAAGGGTGCTTTTTTTAGAGGTAGAGAACTTTAGGTTCAAATAAAACACAGTTTAATGTTGTTAATTGCCATGAATGTTTCTTTATTCGACAGGTGATTCTTTGCCATTTTTATATAAATATGATTTCTGTCATATGGCCACCTCGGCTGGCTCGGAGAAAGTTCAATTTTCTCACTTTTTGCAGCAGTAGAGTCCGTATGTCAGTAATAATGTGGCGAATGTTCTCTTCCAAGTCGTCAATCGTCTGTGGCTTATCGGTGCAGACCAGACACTCCACATAGCCCCACAAAAAGTAGTCCAGCGATGTTAAATCGCATGATCTTGCAGGCCATTTCACGGGTCCATTACGCGAAATTATTCGTTCACCGAACGTTTCTTTCAATAAATCAATTGTGACACGCGCTGTGTGGCATGTTGCACCGCCTTGTTATCTATTCATGATGAAATGGCAAACCGAACTGAACACAAAATAAGTGACAGCTATTAAAATGGTACACATATCAGACAGTGTTGCCAACTTAAAGTTCTATACCTCTAAAAAACACCCTTTACTTACTCCCGAATAATTCTTGTTGTTTTAAAAGGAATATGGTTTCATGTATCTTAAACTAACAGCAGAAAATGCCATATTTTAGTATTGAGGGAGAAGGAAAGGGATGTAAGTTGACACTTTAAAGTTTTGAGTTAAACTCGAGCATACTTCAAACTCATGCAGGTTTATATTGATTTTTTTCTAAATTATGCTCTAAAGCACCACCTAATACAACTACCAGTACCATCTCTCGCCCCGAATCAAAGGGGAGTTCTCTACCTTTTGTACTGCATGTCCACACATTTTTCATTTTGATACTTCTTCTGATGCCTCTCTCTTTCTAGATAATACGTATTGAAGTAATTGTTTTACAAGATATACTTTAGGGTATAAATCCTTGCTATATTGATTTCAAGCAGGAACCGTGATTTTGTAGTGGACATAAAAACTATTTAAACACATCTTGTTGCTTTGAGTTTTCCCCCTTAATCTACCAGCAAACACTTATATTGATTTTTTTTTCATCTAGACTTTAAAGAATCATGTTAAATTAATTATGCATGTAAATACAACGATAAATACTTTTTTCTGTCTTTCAAACTGAGTTTACTTAGCACTGTATTCTAACAAATATATTTTCTTGTTAAAACTCTCAGCAGGCCGTTATTTCACTTGATGCAAAATTAATGCGAAATTTCTTTTCCAACACGCAGCTTTTGTCGGAGCCTTACTTAAACTGATCTGAATCCCAGTTTATTTAAAAAGACTTGCTTTCAAACTATTTCCATTGTAGCGCCATTGTTCCGGGGCGCATTGAGTTACAGAAAGTTTGAAGAGGAAAAACCTAATATGCTGCTAAGCTTTCATGCTAAATTGATACCCTCTTCTTCCAATGACTCCCAAAGAATAGCTCCCTGGTTCTTTGAAAATTCTTCCAGCAGAAAGCGCAGTGGAGCGAACAACTATTGTCATGCAAATGCCTCAAATGAAGTCTCACGAAACTAATACTGTATTTCCCAATTAGTTCCCTCTTATGCCACAGATGTTCTTCAAGACAAAAGACAGAGACTCTGTCGCGTTTACAATATTTAACGCCATCTGGTTGTGGAAACAACTGCTCCTGGAAAACTTATTCTGTAGGTCACGATTCAGCGAGTCGTTTCTTCTGATCTTTTAAATGAAAACATCTTTTGTCAAGCGTTCGGTGTTTACTTTAATTCCTGGCCTAAATAGGCGTTACAATCGCGCGCGCTGTTTTCTTTTTGACATCACCGCGAAGTAAACAAGTAAGACGGCTATACAAAAACCTATCTTAATAAATCTGGTTTCCGAACATTAATGCTTTAATATGTTTCGTGCTGATTACATGCCAAAGGACATTAATGCGTAAACTCTTTCTTTAAACGTTACGAAGCACTTTAATCATCGCAGACAATTCTTTTCATTTTATGAAGCCGTAAGTAAACTACACAGAACGTGTTTAGTTTATCACAAATGCGTGGAATCAGGTTTTGAACTAGAAATATGGGAATATGTTAGGAATTTATTGTAGTTAGAACCATATTATTTTTTTAAAACAATACAAATATTTATTTTCGTTTCAAACCGTTTCTTTAATGTTCTTCTGAAAAAATGTTATGTACAGTACGATTCAGCAATCATTTTTTTAAAGATATTTTAAATGATGTATCTTTTGTTAAGCGTTTCGTTTTTAGCCAAAATTGAAATTACAATTGATTCCTTTTCGGCATCACTAAGAAGCTTACAATTAAACCGATTTCGCAAAATCTATTTTAATAAATGTGGTTTCTAATCATTGACACTTACATATGTTTCGTACTTATTACATAGCAAAGGACATTAATGCAAAAAAAAAAAAAAAACTTCTTTAAATCTTATGAAGCACTTTTATCTTCAGAGACAATTCTTTTAATTTTATGAAGCCGTAGGCAAACTATAGAAAAATACGTGTTTATCATAAATATATTGAATTATTTTTTGATCTAGTAATATAGGAATAAGTTTCGAGTTCATATTAATCAGTATCATAGTATTTTTTTTATATAAACAGTTCAATGTATTTGTTTTAATTTTAAGCCAAAACCAATCTTTATAAATTTTGTTTAGGAAAATTAACGATTTCAAATCTTGCACCATGTTTCGTGCACAGTACGTAGAAGAAACATTACCTCATACCTTTTTCTTTTAACATTAAGAAAAACTTTAAACTTCATAGACAATTATCTTTATTGAATGAAATTTTAAACAAACCACACATAAAATATGTTTTAATAATTCAAAAAAGGATGAAAGTACATTTTCAAGAAGCTGTACAGGAATACCTTAAGAATTCACTGCTGTAACCAGCATAACAAAAGTAACCTTCAATACAAAACCTGCCTTAATAAATTCGGTTTCTGAAAATTAACGCTCTAAATACCTTGTCCATGCTCTTCGTACTTATACCATACCAAAGGAAAATACTGCTTTTTACATTACAAAAGACTGTATCTTCGTAAAAAAATTTTTTGATTCTTTGAAGTCGTAGGGAAAAAAATGTTCATCTTATAGTATTTCTGCAGTTTTGTAGTTTATTTTCTTATCCAAGTGTTTCATCTTTGAAAAAAAAATATTGGCTTACAATTAAAAAAATGTAAATATTTATTTTTTAATTTTTATTTTTAAAGCATTCTTTTGATTGAACTCAAGGGAAATTTTTGCAGTCAGTTTTTCTCATTTTCCATCAATACTGTTTTTTCTGCGAAACCTAATCTGCAAATGCATATTATTTCTTTTTATGAACAAAAAAAAACTTGTATTGCTTTTTGGGCGTAACAGACATTCTAAAGATTATTTTTAATAATTAGTATTCGTTTTTATTTTCTTTATTTGCCTTACTGCAGGACCTAGCCTACATATTTAATGGTATGTATGAGTTACGTATGTACAAATACTGGCAGTCGATTTAGAATTCTTATGATGAGTGATGTTAATTAGTTATGACTTTCACCACGTATCTAAGATTTTAAATGGTAGAGATTTATAACATGGTTCATAATAAAAGTGTATTGTATGAATTTTTAGTGACTTTTATGATGTAAACAAGAAATCAATGTACGGCAACATCCCAATAAATGTCACGTTTTGAAAATAGTTCACTACTTCTTAAATAATACATAGTCACTATTTTGTCACCGGAACTGGAACAAACAGAACCAGTAAGGATAATTTTATGTACCTGTACTTAAGTGTTTATAAATTAGTCAACAGTAATTAACTTTGTAAAATATAATTCAATCATGAAATTAAGAAATCATGTATGATGAGGCAAACACGGTGTTTGATGGTCTCTGTAATTGCTTAAAATATATAAATGACATATAAGAAACTATAAGGGAAAAAAAATTACCGGAAATTTAAAAAAAAGCAGTCGCTTCTTAAAAAATAAATTTGAAATATATTTTGTTTCTAGATTTCTGAAGGAAAAAAAAAGTGTGTTAAAAACTACGCCAAAGGAGTGTCTTAAGAGGAGTATGCTTTTCCATTTTGTCAGTTTAGTGAGGAATGAAATCATGGTGTGATCGCCCCCCCCCCCGCCACGCCACCCTCGAATTCCTCTTCCATCTTTCTCTCACACTTTGGCAGTTTTAACTTGTCACAATCAATTTTTTTTTTTTTTTTTTTACAAACAATTTCGTAATAAGAAAGCGACTAAAAGTTTCATGAATTTTTCATTGAAGTAAAAGTTTTGTGAAGTGCTCCTGTCCATCTATTTATTTCGATTCTTATATCGTGAAATGTGTCCAAAGAATGGCAAATATACATTTGCTCTTAGTATTTGGCGTCAAAAAAATAGGCGGCAATTGGGTAAATTGCCAAGACTCACAGTTATGGAAATCTCACCTTATTCCTACATTTACGTTGAAAGTACGTTAATCCATACAATGCATTGAATAGTCCAATTTGACAAAATGAATAAATAAATAAATTGCTTTTCGCCAATTATCTCCTTGTATTGTAATTCTAATTTTCTAAAAACGTTTTTGAACATGAGCAAAATTTGGTACTTATCTGGTAAAGAAATTTGCCCAGTTCGCCAAGAAATTTACAGCACCACATAAAATGGAAACAAAGCAATTTCATAAACTTTAAATAAATGGCGCTTTATTTATTCCTTTAAAATTCATTATTAACGACAATTATTTATTACTAGAAAATCTCCCGTCAAGATATGACGGATGAAAATTACTTCTACATTTGAACGAAGCAATTGCCTGTTAGGTGAGATTTTGATACTTGAAATTTTAATCTTAATTCCAGCAGATTAAAGCTAACTCCAGTAGATGGCGTTCATTTTGTTGACCCATTTTCAGTTTCTTCATTCTCCTAAAGTTAGTCTTCCAGTAAAGTATTTAAGTAACCGGATCCACTTCAGCCGTGTCAATAAAACATTGCTAACAAATATTGTCAAATTAAAAATAACTTACTGAATTTTTGGTGCTTCGACATTTAAACAACGTCGTTAGGCATGCTATTGCGCTAGTTTCATTGTTGGTGACGCCAGAGTGATTTTTGCTATTATGTATATGGGAATGAAATTTAACAACTCTCATATATATATATATATATATATATATATATATTTTTTTTTTTTTTTATTTATTTTTTTTTTCGACAACCTGACATTCCTGTGAAAGGGCAATAAGTTCCAATCTCATCTTCTGTATTGTTCCTTAAAACTTAAAATTCGAATATCTCCTTGAGTTTTGATTGCACAAAATTCAAGTTTTTTGTGATAGTAATATTTTTCACTGGAGATAATTTCCCTACATATTAGCTGAGAGACCTAGGGCCCGTATAAAAAGTTAAATGTTGTATTTCTTGACTCATTTTTATGTTCGCTTCAACCTTTCAATATCTTAACCCTTATACATATATATATATATATATATATATATATATATATATATATATATATATATACTATTCCGAAATAAATGCAACTGTTATGCCATGATACGCAAAACCACACTACAAAACCTCGAAAATTTTGAAAAACCACACTCTAAACACGCATATAATTAAAAACCTTTGTTAACCGCTATATTTTCCCGACAAAGTTGTATTTGACAGCGAGTGTAAAGTGGTGTAAGTCACAAAAAGCTGCGTTTTATTTATCGTACTAATGTCAAACTTTTTGTGTTGGAATTATCATTCAATGGAGATTATTTTCCTTAATATAAGTTAGGGGACCTGGGGCCCGTATACAAAGTTGAATTTTGTACTTTTTGACTAATTTTTATATTTACTTCAAACTTTCAGTATCTTAATCCTGCATCTGATCTCCTGCACAGATAATTTGTTACCAGGAAGATTTCTTTCATCAATAATTCCATCCTTTACAGTTAAAGTATGCAACATAAGGAATTAAGGCGATTTTATGCATCTATCTGGTAATGCTCAATTTTCTTCTTGTTTTCGAGTCTGTATTCTGTTGAAATTGTAGAAAATTCTGGAAAGAAGTTCTGGAAATCTAATGCATTTAAGTACATTGCAGGGAGCTCCTAGAAAAGAAATATTCATACTTCTTCATTTTGGAAATATTTTCACAAATAGTATTGACACAGACGCTATACCTCGAAAACACACATATTCATTTTAGTTTAAAATATGCTCCAAAAAATCATATTCTAGTTTCTCCGGAATTCATTTTTTAGAAATCAGTAATAAAATACTAGAATGTGAAGTCAGTGAGAAAAGGAAAGGATATAATTCATGGTTTATGTGCACGTTTCTTTTCCTATCTTTGTCTAACCGCAGCATTATTCGACAAAAACATTTTTCGCAAATGCTCGACTCTGAGAAATGGTAGATTCCTGGAATTTCTCAACAAACTAAAAGATTCTGCTAACATGTTGTTTTTCCCTAACAATAATTCTGAAGCTCAAATTCTCAAGACGAGTTTTTGCGTTCACGCGAAATGAATTTCTTTTGCTTGAGTGAGAAACTATTTTTGGAGCATTTGTTTTTATTTTTTTTTTTAGTAAGATCCTGGACGTGTACAAGTCAGCAAGCAAAGCAACAATTGAAATGTACGTAATTCAAATTCTTTTTAAAGTAATAAAAGGTGCATGATGAGTTTTCGATCAATTATTATAATAATTTAAAAAGTTGTAGCCACTGTTATTGTTAATTTTTATATCGCTCAATGATTCAGGAATCGTAAGAATTATATTATGTGAAATTTCAAATGAAGGTTTGAATACTGAACGGCAGTACTCTCTTCCGAGATTTTGATATAATACGGTTAAAAAATTTGAATTCAAAATTATTTAGGTATTTTTTCGTTAAAGGCACGTCACTAAGCTTTTCTTCCTTTCCTTTTTTTTTTTTTTTTTGACGGATTTATTAAACGGTTTTGTAAGCAAAAACCTTCGCAGTTGGCGACATTCAACAGAGTCAACTTCTGAATACTTGGGTTACCATATATATTTAAAATAGTTATAAGAAATTTTTTCTACTGTCGCTAAGGTATAAAGTAATTATTTCGCCAAACAAAGTAGCGCACCTTTAACGGAAAATGTGATTGCATTCCAAGGGCGAAAACACAATAATAATAATAATAATAATAATACTAAAATTAACAATAATAATAATAATAATAATAATAATAATAATAATAATAATAATAATAATAATGGTAATAATAATAGTAATCATAATAGTAATAATAATAATAATACTAAGAGTAATAATAATAATAATAATAATAATAATAATAATTATAATAATAATAATAATAATAATAATAATAATAATAATAATAATAATAATAATAATAACAGTAATCATGATAATAATCATAATAATAATAATACTGATAGTAATCATAATAATAATCATAATAATAATAATGATAGAAAACATAATAATAATAATAATAATAAAAAACACTTACGAAAATTTTGAATTAAAATTAAGAATTCAGAGCTTCAAAACAGGTAAAACACAATTACACGAATATATATAGCACATATAAACTTACAAACACGCATTGGCTAAAGCTATCACAGCATTTATTAATTCGATTTGGCTGCATCTTCATTAAATGGCGCATTTCATCGCATATGTTCTTGATGAAGCACTCGTTGTGTTTCTACCACATTTCTCTTCCTAACTTAAAATTATTAGTTTATTTCCGTTACTCATTTGATTATATCTTTACTAATAATAAAGCTGAAAGTCTCTCTGTCCGGATCTCTGTGACGCGCATAGCGCCTAGACCGTTTGGCCGATTTTCATGAAATTTGGCACAGAATTAGTTCGTAGCGTGGGGTTGCGCACCTTGAAGCGATTTTTCGAAAATTCGATTTTGTTCTTTTTCTATTCCAATTTTAAGAACATTTTCCCGAGCAAAATTATAAAATGTACGAGTAAATTACCAAGTTATCATAACGTGGAACCGTAACATGGGCAAGTCAATTGGCAAGAAATTCATCATACATTATTAGTACGTCATACAGGCGAACCAAAAGACCTTTTAATTTTCTACTACGGGCAAAGCCGTGCGGGTGCTATTAGTTCAAAATAAAATACTATTTCATTGTTAGAAAGCATCGTTCATAAAGTTTTGACTCCACACACTCATAAAATTTAAAATTTGTTACCCAATAAAATTATTCAAAAAAAAGGTATAATATTATTTGTTAGTCTACAACACAAAGCTGAATATTTTCAACTCAAATAAATAAGTCACTTTAACCAAAATGTGGAGTTATGTAGCGGAAACTACACGTGATTACTCCACTGCCCCTCCAATTCATTTTGAACTAGCATTACCACAGTTCATTATATCAGAATAAATTATTTTCTCACTTGAAATGCTTACTTAAATTCTTCCCTGAACTGGAAGAGCAGTTCATTGCTTCTGCAAAAATCACGCAACAACTGGAAGAAATGTTGCAAGGACTTGAAGTTAAGATCAAGCAGCATACGAATGGCATCATTACAGAGAATAAAAGTGGAACTCCGCCAACAGTCATTTGCTTTTAAACATTCCGTAGAACCTATTCAACCAAAACATATTTTACCAGAAGTAAAATAAATGCTGCTACCATCTGTGGATATGTGACGTACTAAAACCACTTTAAAAATTCGTTCCGTTTCCACAAATTTTAAGAGATCTGTTTCCAGAAGTGATTTTCCAAGAGGCTGATATGAGTTCTTGAAGAATTTTACGATTCCTCGCAATGCAATCAACGCCATTAATGTAACATGTTGCTCCGTACTTTGTGTATTTACTGAAGGATAGGGGCAAGAAAACTGAGAATGGGTTGCTGGTGAGATATTCTGTTGTTTAATTTCAAATTGTATCAAGTGCTCTGTAAATATTTAGCTTGAACTGTTACGACAGTGGGAGTTGTTGGCGTAGATCGTCGTCTTTTATTTTTGCACTCAATGAAGGGGAATCTTTATTTGAAATTTCGTTGATAAGATATTTCGTGCTTCAAAACTACTTCACATGTTAACATAAATTAAACTTTCTACTAATGGGATTGATTATTATCTATCGGATTATTTATGACAAAATGTTTTATTTGTGAATATATATATATATATATATATTTATTTTTTTGAAATAAAAATAAAATGTTTCGAACCGGGGACCTTAGGATTTTAAAAAGGAACCATAGATGATTGGCGCGCGCTATACCAATCATGCTATGGCGACTTCGTGATGTTTTCATTATTTATGAAAGACTTGACTGTTTTTTCTGTAAAAAGCAAAGTTTAATGATGTCGGGTGTCGTTTCTACACTTTTTAACATTTTACGGAGGGAACAAAAGAGTTGCTACATGCTTAAACAACAGTTATACGTCATCGAATAGCTGTACGTTATAGACGAACTTGACCAATGAGCGATCATTTCAGCAAACATATAAGATTTCTAGTTCAAATGAGACTTCAGTTTGCTTCGCCCAGCGTCTGGGTAAAGAGCTACAGTTTTCTTTCACGATGAACTCCAACAGCCAAAAATGAAAGTACGAAGAACCACAAAGAACAGCTAAATACGCAAGAAGTGAAGAAACTGGAATGCCTTTTCACGAGAAAATCGTACCAGAAGTATTGTTTCCCCTTGGCGAGGATGTTTTCATATACGCAACTACGTTTAAATATAATGCAAGTCTTCAGATTAAAATATTTTCAAAATGTGGAGAGAAGTTTTACCCTAGGACTGAGGACATAACTCAGCGACCCTGGTAAGTTTCCGATATCCTTGGAAGAAACACGTACCTCAGACAGGGAACTGCATACATTATTTGAACATGAACTGACTACACTGTAAAAACGATTCAGAAACGTTCTTGGAAAATAATGGGCAGCTGATGTGCCCAATTTCTGCCAGTAACTTATCTTGCAAAATCCAGGAACTTTTTTCGCTAAAATTCAGTAATCTTCTTGACATTATCCTGGAAGCCTCCTGAAAATTCAGAAATCTTGCCGTTAAAAGGCAGTCGTCTCTCTGGAAAATTAGTGTAAACTTAAGAAGGTATAATATAATAGCTTGGCACATTCCAGATTTATCAAGCAAGTTCCAAGAGCATTATTGCAAACTTGACCAAAGCTAAGCCAGAATTGCTGGTAAGTATCGAGAATTTTACTCGCCTGCAATTCTTGCAAAGCAACATAGTCCATACTTATTCGCTCCCTTTGGGAGCTTAACTAGCGCGGACGGGGCTTGCTTGAATTGAAGCCGATACACTTTATAAATACACTCAGTTATTTTTTAAACTGGGAGCCAACAATATTTTTCACAACAGTGAATGGTCTGCATTCGTGCAACTTGTAGCAATTCAGGAAATTTTTTGACGATAATACTTGATTTTTCCAGGAAGTGGGTAAAAACCACTAAAATCCCGAAACTTAACACGGAAATACCAAGTAACGTTTCAGAATTTTTTTACAGTGTATCGAGAGCTCTGATTTTGCGAAATTCAAGTTTACTCGTCTAGCAAAGACGCACACGGGGGAAGAAACTTCCCGGTGTATTACGCTATCTTCACCGCAGTGGACAGATATGATTCATCAATACAATCCTATTGCAAATGTCCTTTTGGATCATGTCTACAGAGCCATGAACTTGTTCAATGCCTACAGCTTTATTGCTGATGAGAAGATTTTAAAATCAAATTTGCCTGCAACGTTAGATAGAAATTTCGTATGATGTCTTTTCTTCCATAAGCTCTTTACTTTTTGCATTGAAAAAGGCGTTCTCTAAAACGCCGAAACACGTGTATGCAGTAATCTGCAAATTTGTGCTTTTTTGACGTTGTTTATGTTTACTTTAGACATCCAGATTATTTTAAACCTAAAATTTAACCAGCACACATCAAGTGATCTTACAAATGATTCAGCATTATTCTATACTCAGTAAAATGTCATTTCCCTAAATTATTATTAAATACTATAAACATTACATAAACTTCCAATGAAACTGTTTTGATTAAGCAAACTTTTGTTAATTTACAGTAAAAATTTGTTAGTGAAAAAGTAATTACGGTTCAGAAGTAATTATAATGAATCATATGACAGTCACATTATGCCTTTGCTGAAAACTGCTTTCAATAAAAGGAGGAGTGATTCTCTCGAAAAAATAATTTTCTTCGTACCTTTTTAATTAATTCTTCCATCAAATTGAGCTTGGCATTTTTAATATAGCGTAGACATTTAATTTAAAGCCTAACTCTAATATTTATTTTCAATTTGGAAGTCAATCAAGAAGTCGTTCAAAATGTTTGCTGTAAAAAAATGAAAAAACTTAATAAATAGAAGCGCAGATGCAATTATAAGACGGTCTTTCTCTTTAAGAATGTATGAAGTGGCTTTTATGCCTTTAAAAAAAACTAATATTTTCTGAGTTTTTTTTTTTTTTTTTGTTAAGCAAAACAGTCTACAACTCCTAAAATTTGAAAAATAATTTCGGCACCCCATGATTACGTCTCATCGCATTTTAGAAAAATAGAAAATGTATTAGACGCGAAAGCAGTTTGTTTTTGGGACTTACACCACTACGGGTTTATTTTCTTGAATCTGAATTAGAGTATATCCATTACAACCTATTTCTAACAAGTGACAGAAACTTATTTTCCTCCTGAAGTGAAAGTTTATGTCTGTAGAAAATAAAGGAAAAATATTCCAGTCTAGTAAAGCTACCGAATGATGAAATGCAAAATGTGCGAAAGTTGCAATGTGGTATATGTTTGAGGTAACGCAGGTTAAGCAGAGGGAGTTTTATATTTGCAGACAAAAGTATCATTTTAACGACAGACTTCTTTGAATTAAAGTATTAAAAAGAAGCGAAATCCCCCATGAATACTACTTTTAGCTAAGTTTCAACTTGTCATTACCTTTTCTTCTCAAAAAATGAAAAACAATATTTATTTTAGATTCTTCTTCGATCTTTTTGTTTTATCATGTGTATTACAATTCCAATGGGGGTAGTTTCCAAAATTTGAAAAGCATTTTTTTTCTGAATGAGCATGCTTAAAAACATAGGATCTGACCATTATTTAAATAATTTATTTACGTTTAATTTAAAAAAAAAATGCTTAAATCGTTGCACTTTCATTGTTTACACTTCTGTCGTGTGACATCACAAATGATGAAATGCCATTCAATGTTGCCATTCACAGAAAAAAATATTTAATTCGCATCTTTACTCGCGTGCAATGGCAACGATATGGTTGATAGCAAGCGTAGAACGCAATTTTAATCCGCTGCTTGTTATCATAACGTGGAAACATAGTAGAAAGTTGCGGCAAAGTGCATAATTTGTGACGTCATCAAGACCACTCCTTCCTTGAAAAATCGGACATTTAAAAAAATTAAATAAAAAAAAACCTGTTGGGAAAATGAAAGTATTTTCTAGGTCCAAGGTTTTTTTTTTCTTATTCTATCAATTACAGTGACAAAAGGTACTACTTTTGACTGAAGGAAACAACCCCATTGATTGTTTGGTGATATTTTGATGGTTGAAATTTTAACCCTAACACCAGTGGATTACCCCTTAACTCCAGTAGATAGCGTTAATTGTTTCGGTTCTTCGTTTTCCTAAAATGAAAGATTTAACTCTAGCACTAGTTTAATAACCCTAAACCCCATTAGATAGCGTTAATTGTTTCGGTTTTTTTCGTTTTCCTGAAATGAAAGACTTACCAATAAAATAGGATTGAGTTCAGTTTTGCTCATTCCATCAATTTCAATGACTAAAATTAGTACTTTTGACTAAAGGAAACCACCGCATTATACATTAATTCCATTTAACCTTTTATTCACTGAATCAAATACAGTATAAACTCGATTTAACTTGTCGAATATTTAAATTGTCAAGGAACAGAAAAAAGGTATCGTAAAATCAAGGAAATCGTTACATCGAGGAGCATAGACATTCAATGCACTCTAATCCTAGCAAGTGAAATGTATTCTTATATTTAGTAAATCGTTAAATCAAAGTTATACTGTATACAATAAGGCTCTGTAATCTCTGGCTAATGGCAGCTGAAAGAGATAAAACAAAAGTCGACCAATGTACGTAGGCTATGACCTGCCTTTTGAGGGGTCTACATCGTCCACATTAAATTAAAATGTTTTACCTCTTCAGCCCATTTCTTAAATTAGAATAAGGTGACGTATTCAAACTGGAGAACCATGAGTTTATATATTTTCTCCTTACTTTTTTAAAGAAAACAATTATATATTCCAATAGAAATTGTTTTATAATGATCATCTGCAGTTAAATTAAAGTGGTAGGATAATCCGCAATTTAAATAATCCGTAGAAGGTGATGTAGTTTCAGACAATTGAGTGCTAAAAAAGGTAAAATCGTTTTAGTAGATAATATCCTATCCAATGAGGGCACGCAAAATTCAATGTTTTACCTCTTTGGCTTGTTTTTCAAATCACCGCAGGGAGGCATATTCGAGCATTAATCTATGGTTTTACAGCGTCTGCGATTACATTAAAGGGAAGTCTGGCTACAAAAAATGTAAATAGCAGTGTTCTAATTTTTTTAGTAAATACCTTTAAGTGCTTTTATTTCCGGTTCTTCTCTGTTATAAATGAATTAGAGTCAGTACGGAAGCGTATTAGGTTACAATTTCGCTTTGTTATTAATTTACAATGAATTGTGCATCTCTTATTAACATTTATTCAAGATATGTTTTTAATACAATCGAACCTGCTTAATGGAATAGCCATTTTGCCAAGAAAATAATTCTAATAAGCGGGATATTCCATTAACCGGGATCAAAATAACATATTACATTGGTTTGGTACATTGAAAATGTATTACAATAAGCGGGATATTCTATTAACCGACATTCTAATAAACGGGCTCGACTTTATATGGTTATGTAGTTAATTTATACTTCTATGTGTGAGACCATTCTTGATAGTTTTTTAGTTTTTGCAACGAGCACATTATATCATAACCACAAAAGAAAATGGTAAAATTATATAATAAAACATTATAGATTTTAACTATTTTTAGTACTGAAATCATTTGAAAAAATTTGAGAGTTTCTCTGTTTTTTCCAATACTAAATGGTCATTTTTATTTCATTTAATTTAATATATGAGTATTTTCAGGTAAAATATTCTCTAAAAACATACAATAGTTTGTATAAAAGAGATCTTTCTACTTACAGATTGTTTAATATGTAACACAATTTATTTATGGAATATATAGTACAAATAACACAGAGAACTGTTGGTTTTGAATTATTGTTTTTATTGATAACGCTTTAGAAATATCCATAGTTGCGTAAAAAAGGATTAAACGTAAGTTATTTTTTAAAAATTAATGTTCTAAAATATTTAATAAAGGTTATTCCTTCTGAAAAGCAACTGGTTCTTGTTATTTTCATTTCTATTCAGGTATAACTTAAGACAGTAAAGGCCTCTAATTACTCTAACCAAAACGTATATTTTTCAAACAAAAAGAAGATACGTAGTTGAACTTTCAGGAAGTGAAAGTTCATCTTGTGTTGATGGTGATTTCAGATTAAAAGGTAGAAGATCATTAGAGCCTAAGTGGTGAGCCGGGTCTCTTAATGTTTCCTTGCGCGGGGTTCGGTCAATTTTATAGCACTGATCACAGTTTAGTAGGGGCTTTCAGTTCCTCAGGCTGCGAAAACTTACAGTATTTTTCTTTTTTGGAATAAGACCAAATGTTGGCAACTCTTAGTTAAAATTACCTGGATTAAGTATTTTAGATATTTTTCTAGAATGTTTATTATTTTAGAATGCTATAGGGTAGACTGGGTCACGTTTACGCGGATTTTTTTCAATGAATTTTCTAAATTTTATGTTTTAACTTAGGAAATTTTAGACATTGCGGCTTTATGAAGCAGTTAATGGAGTCAAAATTGGTACATTCAGTTGTTGCTCAGTTTGTGTTTCTAGCAGTTAAAAAGAGTATTTTTGAGTTCAAGTTGGTTGCGTAAACGTGCCCCGGACACGGGGTACGTTTACGCGTATTTATTTTGACACCTAACCTGTTTTTGTTAGTGTTTTGAACCTAATGTCTTACCATGGTTAAAATAAAACAAATTTATTGCAGACTTAATAGTGTATAAAGTAAAAGCAGAACGCGCATGAAGACAGCAAGCACTACATGATTGCAAGCTGTAAGATATGAATTTGTAACTCAATTAAAAATGAAATGGCGATTTTTAAAACTAAAAAACCTGAAAATACTAAAAGGTTTTGCGACAGTTCGGAGAGAAAACAGCATCAGAGCACGTTTAGAAGTAAGACACAGCAAAAACGTGTGTAAAGGTGGGTGCTCAGACGTCAGCGCGTTAACTTGCCCCGTCGGTATGTTTGGATTTATTTTTAAAGTGACAAAAAATTAATAATATTTCAGTTCATACACATACAATTCTCAAAAAAGGAAAAAATTCTGCTAATTTTTATATATTTGTTCCTTCTTATTTAATTATTTTTTTTAATTCAGAATAAGCTTCAAAACGTTCAACTCAAAACTTACTCGACTTGGTAGAAAACAGATTATTTTTTCTGCATGCTAGACCGAAGCTCGACTGATGTTCAAAAACATGTGAGGATATTTGCTAGGAAGCGGCATCAATATGCTATGACTGTTGGCTCTCCAGTTATAGTTCGTTTTGAAAAAAGGGCACTGCGTAAACGTGCCCCGGTTTACCCCACAAGATATATCTGGTCGATATGGGTTATAATTTGACTTCAATTTTCTATATTTTTTGTGTGGAAAAACTTCTTACTATTAAAATAAATCAAGAAATAAATAAATTATAACTGTCGTAATAACAACAATAATAATGATAATAATGTTAACAATAATAAAATAGCACTAACAATATTAATAGTAATATTAACAACAATAATAATAAAACTTTTCTTTCTTCCACAAAGATTAAAACGCATTTTATATTTAATAGAATTGATCGTGAACTAAAATATTTTAGAGGTAAAAATAATACAAGACTTTTTCCTCTTCAAACTTTTCAGTAAATAATATTGGTGAGAAAAATAATGTTAGTATATTGGTGGTTCAGTAAATAATATTGGTGAGAAAGTTTTGGTTTATGTGAATTGTAGATAATGATTTCAGATCTTCTGCCGAACCAAAAACAAATGTGTGAAATTCATCGGTCACAGATTATATTTGATAGCAACACATGTGTACACACGCAAATTCTTTAAAACCCCTTTTTTTTGGAAATATATGTATATTAACGTGTTGTTTCAAAGGTAAAACATTCAAAGTTCTCTTCAACATTATTTTAAACATAAAAATAAAATGAATCATTTTTTGGCAGATGGAATCCGACGTCGATGGAAGCAATACAAATTGAAATGATTGAATCGTTACGGTAAAAGGTTTAAGAAATGAAAATATAAAAAAAGTGTTTCTTTTTCACATTAAACGACAAATAAGAATGTTTTGAGAAGAAACATTGCAGAAAAAAGGACTCGGGAATACATTCTACTCCTACCCCTAAGGCGGAGGCATTGCTAAGCGTAAATATGGAATATGTTCTTACATCGCAAGAGCTTAGAGCGTACTAGAGTATACAAACGTACTAACTTTTTTTTTTCAATCTTTTTCCCCATCCGGCCTATTTTATCTCGTCACAATCAAAAAATATCTCCTTTTGTCATTTTGCCATAACAAGAAAGCGCGAAAAAGCTTCATGAATTTTGCAACGGACTAAAAGATTCCGCTCCAAATTTTCTCTTACTCAAGATGTTTGTTTACCTGAAGTTTTGGGGACACTTTCGTATAAAGATAGATGAATTTTCTGTTGGTTTTATTTTTTTATTTTAAAGAAGGATGAAGAAATATTTTCAGGAAACCTCTCAGTGTTCATGTACATATAAAAATAAATTGAATAAACTCCGTAATGAAATCCTATTATTAAAATCGAAGTTCAATTTTAGAAATATTATAGTGCAAAAATTAATTCATATTTTAAAAAAATGTTTTTAAGTGTCAAGGATGGAGATTTTTTCCCGTATTTTAGCGTGTACTGTTTCCTTACTTTTGTGTTTCAACTTGAAAATAAATTGGTTCTTCGAGCATCGGTTTTTAACTGTTTATCATAGTAACTAGTAGCAAAGAAAAATTAAAATGTATGTTTTTGGCTATAATCAAAATGCTTCTGACAAATGAATACAAGCGTACAAATGCGTACTGTATCAAAAGAAAGTCGATTACGTTTTATAAATCACCTTAAAAATGCTTACAGATTATGTACGTAATTCCTTTTAAACAGTATATCGTCGCCTCAAAGCAGCAATCATATTTCTTAGTGTTATTTCTGGTATTAGATATCTTACTGCTGCTCTTTTTCCCCCTTGCTGAAGTTGAAATTTTGTTACAGTTTTGTTTTTCTTCTTTTTTATCTTACTTGCACCATTGTTTTGTATTTATTACTATAATTTTTCTTTTACTTTCACGCTATACATTGTGTGTAATGTAAATGAAATTTTGTTAGTCTTGTTTCTCTTCTTTTTCTTCTTACTTGCATCATTGTTTCGTATTCATTATTATTATTTTTCTTTTACTTTCACGCTATACATTTTGTGCAATGCCTATCATATCGTGGTGCTCCGCACCATATCTGCTATTTGCGAATGAATTATTGAGACGACTGTTTAGCCGTGACATGTTTAGAGTTCTTTAGTTCATTTTTGAACCGTGTGGGATTTTACTCATTCGTACTTTTTGGTAAACTTTATTTTGAACGGAACTGTAGGAGATCCGTTGTCTAATTTTTAATTTACGAAATAGGTTGGCAACACAGTCAGTTACTTGTACACTTCAATAATTCGAAGTATTTAAAGTTTCTGGTCCTGGTTTTTATTATTATATGCAATACATAAATTATAGAAATATTGTGATACTAAGAGAGAAAAGTATAGAGTTCAAAAATATGATATTTTTTATATTTTCTGGTTCAAAAACGCACCTGACGTGTTGAAATAATTTATTTTTAAAAACATCAACACGTGGTTCAGTGTAACCTAAGTGTCAACTTTGACCCAGGTGGAAAATGTAAGGCAAATGATTTATGATTTTTTTCCCTTAACTCACAGTAACTATGCAACACTTCAGGATTTTTTTCATCAGTGAAAACAGAACCACATTATTAATATAGGATTGAGGTTTCTAAAAACAGAATCTGTAGACCAACATTACGCTGAAAGACTGGAACCCTTACTATCTAAGAAGATATTCTTCATATCAAGGATTTCCCCATAGTTTACTAAATCATGTATGTCACAGGAAGACAGCTTGTGGGGCATGATATGTAGATCATGAAAAATTCAAACCATCATGTAAGTCATTGGAGACATCACGGTTTACAACTGTGAATAACAGCAGGAAATGTTGCAGTTTTTCCGATACATTAAAAGCAGAATGATAGGATAGACTTGTATGATAACGGAGTTATGCTACACTAGTCATAAAATAGAAATATCGACACACAACTGTAGAAACTGTTACAAATTATTAAGGAATTATAATTTTCACTCTCATTTATAACGACGACATTTTCAAATGATGCATATAGGATGGTTACGGAGTTATGCTACACTAGTCATAAAATAGAAATATCGACACACAACTGTAGAAACTGTTACAAATTATTGAAGAATTATAATTTTAACTCTCATTTATAACGAGGTCATTTTCAAATGATGCATATAGGATGGTAATTGTTAAGCATGCAGCCTACTTTCATTTTTTTTCATCTTTTATTTTCGATGAGGCTTCTCTCAATATTTTTTATCTTCTTTATGTATTAACTAGTGGTATTCATGCGGCTTTGCCCGTAGTTGAAAATAAAAAGTTCATTCGGTTCGCCTGTATATTTACAAATAATGGATGACGAATTTCTCGCCAATTGGCTATGTTCATTCGCTCTCCCATTCCACGTCATGCTAATTTCGTAATTTACTCGTCCATCTTATGATAATTTTGCTTAAAACTGAAATAGAAAAAGAACAAAATCGAATTTTCGAAAAATCGCATCGAGGTGCACACCCTCATGCTACAAACTAACTTTGTGCCGAATTTCATGAAAATCGGTCGAACGGTCTTGGCGCTATGCGCGTCACTGACTTCCTACAGACATCCTCCGGATGTCCAGACATCCAGACAGAGAGACTTTGAGCTTTATTATTAGTAAAGATTAATGTTTTGATATCGTCGCCTCAGAGCAGCAGTAAGATATATAATTTCAGGAATAACAGTAAGATATTCTATTGTTGCTTAGTAAAGACGATATGTTGTCGTTTAATCAATCATACTGTCACTGCTCAAAAATAATATTCTAGTAGAAAAAGAATAACGGTTTCAGCTACTAGTTGTGTTGCCAGACGTTGCACGGTCTACCTAGAAAATAAAAGTTGTGTCAAGCGACGCATGTTCAACACTCAGACCTAAATAAAAGAAAACAACAATTGTAAAGTTTCCCATCAACGTGTAGAAAAAATAATAATTTTATGACATAAAATCTAAATTTAGACCTCTTTGGATTTTTTTTTCAAATTTCTAAAATTTCGACATTATTATTGCTAGGCCTAAACATTCCGTTTCACATATTTTCATCTGACCGCCCCCCCCCCCTTCCCATGTGTGTGCAAGGACATCAAAAGATCTCTGTAAATTTTGGCTAAGATCCGGCGTAAACTGTGGTCTTGTATGAGGAATATATACACACCTACCCACACACAAACACAAATAAACATCCATTTCTATATATAGAGATTACTGGGTCACACGTCTACATGCTAAGATGGTTGGAGAGTATCTAAGAGTTTCAAACATTAAAACTCAAATGCGGAATAAGCATGAAAAAAGTTTGAGTTCGCGTTTAGTTTTGAATAACTTTGATTTGTATTTAGAAACTTATTTTAGTGCTCTGTTTAGAAATCAAGTTGTTCCGCAGAAAAACACCTATGAGAATTTTTCAATACGTAAAAAATAAAGATTTTGTAAAATGGGGTGGTTTCCTTCAGTGAAAAGTACTACTTTTAGTCATTGAAATGGATAGAATAAGCAAAAAATAAATAAATAAACAAATAACATGGGAAAATGAAAGTATTTTCTGGTTCCAACAGTTATTTTGTAATTAATTTTTTAAAATATCCGATTTTTCAAACAAGGCGTGGTCTTGATGACGTCACAAATGATGCACTTGGCCGCATCTTTCTACTACGTTTCCACGTAACGATATACAAGCAGCGAATTAAAATCGCACTCTGCACTTGCTATCAACCATATCGTTGCCAATGCACGTGAGTAAAGATGCGAATTAAATACTTTGTTCTGTGAATGGCAACATTGAATGGCATTTCATCATTTGTGATGTCACACGACAGAAGTGTAAACAATAAAAGCGCACCGATTTAAGTTATTTTTTAAAAATATTAAACTTAAACAAATTATTTAAAAAATGGTCAGATCCTATGTTTTTAAGGATGCTCTTTCAGAAAAAGATACTTTTAAAATTTTGGAAACGACCCCATTGTGTTCAATCATTGAAAGATAGAAAATCTTACCAAGAAAATTCATCATAAATGAACTTATATTGCTATATTTAGAGAGTTAATTAAAACTTTTTTTGCAGTTTTAACTCTGCAAACTCTAAATTCGTGAAATGATAATCAATGCCGGTTTTGCTTTCTAATGCAAAACCTTTTAATCTAAATAATTTTTGAAAAATTTTAGGTAAAAATAAAAACAAAAAAGAAACTTTAAAGAGAAGCAATTAAAATATCATTTTTTAAAAATCTTTTCTGACAGAAGTTTCAGATTCAGTTAATAAAATAAGTCTCTCAAAATATTTGATGGCAAGTATTTTTCTCCGTTAAGTTTCGAAAATACCTTGCTGCTGTTACTGACATTTTAGAAAATTATTTCTTCAAATCTCGGCAGCAATGTATTCTTTTTTTAATAACATGTAAAAAGAAACTTTTGAAGCTACTAATTAAACTCGTCTTTCTCTCTAAATTTGAAAGGTTTTTTTTTTCCTTTTTGGAGTTATTGAAATTAGGAATAGATGAGACAGGTATTAGGATTCCCATTTAAGGAATCTTTTTAGATACTGCTTTGTAAAAAGATATGATCGAAAAAATTGAGACGTTATTTGAATAGATTGAGGAATATGTTTGAATTTTACATTAATTTTAAATCAACTGTCCGAAAAGTCAGCTGAAGAAATTGAAATTCTTGATTGCACATTATTGAGAAAGCTGAAAATCATTGCAGATATAGAAATAAGTTTTTTCCCTTTTTTTTCTTTCATGTTTGAAAGAAAATTACTCATTCAAGAAAATTTTCATTTAGGTAAACGTTTTGACTTTGAGATATTCTAGAGTATATAACTTCTATAGTAAAGGACATGAATATTTGTACTGTAATTTAAACAGTGAATCTTAATATATGAAAATTGAATGTACATGAGTATTTAAAATTTAAAAGACGACAGCTATTAACAATTTTTATTCCATCACAAATCTTAAGGACTGATTTCTATTTATTTTCTGTTGCCACTAAAAAAAAGAATTGACTTGTGGCATAAAAATAATTAAATAAATCAACTAGCTGGAAAACAAAAACAATATATATATATATATATATATATATATATATATACACTTTATGTAACGAAAAAAAGATGCTCCAGATCATTGATAGTTTTTATATCGATGTATCGACAGCAGCTTTTGCCTTTTTTTTTAAATATAAGAAACACAAGAATACGTTGTTATTTTTCTTAATAAGAAAAAACAACGGAAAACAGCAAAAATTTCAGGTTTCTTCAAACGCGTCTTTCGGGGATACAAGGAACCCTTTTTTCAATGCAAAATAAGAGAGCTTATGGATGAAAAGACATCCAACAAAAGCCCAGTCGCTCGGCCCAGCTTCTTGCAGTGTACGTGTCTGCAGTAATCTCCAATTTGTACAATTATACATTGTTACTCCTCATTTATCTTCGCACATACGAAGGTATTTATTTAACTTCATCAATGTTTTGTCACCGACGTCGTATCTCTGACTCGACGTTAAATCCCGGTTATCACAAATTTGCCATTTCATCTGCGCTTGCACGCGGACTTAGCTGATTTCTAAAATCTTGCTCAAACTAATTAAAAATATTTTAAATTTGTTAATAAATATGAGATAACAACAGATAAAAATTAGAAATTACAAAGCTTTCTTTGATTTAGTTTTTAGGCCTCGGTAAAGATTGAGTTTTGTGTCTTAATCATTAAAGGATTCGAAGTCTGATTTTTCAATCAAAGTCAAATTTTTAACCTCAGAAGAGCGTACTCGAATTGCAGCATCACTTCTAATACAAAGCCGAAACCTCAACCTGAATACAAATGTATAATATTATGCTGTTTACGCCTAACGTACCCATATTCTAATCATTTTTGAAGTACATAACGTGTTTTACGTTTATGTTGAATAAATATTTCCAAACGAATAAATATTGAAGTTTCATTTTTCTCTTTTCATTATAAAGATTATCAGTTATTCATATCTGTAGTTACATATAATGTATCCCGAAATTGCTCTGTAAATATTCTAATCGCATTCATTAATTTGTTGGGACTCCAGCTCAGCCTAAATATAAACAAGCAACACGAAATCTTGAAACATAAAGCCCAAAAAGCTAAGTGCGCAAACGCAGTTGAAATGGCAAATTTGTGATAACCGGGATTTAACGTCTAGTGTATCTCTGTAGTGTAGGTATGTGTTTTTGTGGGTATATGCCCAAAATGTCGCTGCCAGAATGTCGCCAATCTCAATTTTCGTCGACTCAAAATGTCGCCGGCCCAAAATTCCACCAGGCCAAAATGTCACTGGTCCAAAATTTGCTCATTTAATTGATACACATTTCGGTGGCAACATGTTAACCCCAAACCGTGTTTGTGATGCATTGGATAATCCATCGCCTTAATACTTATGGAATATGTCCGGAATCTTCACTACTTAGACAGTAACAAAAAAAATTAGTAATATTTTCCTTTAGAGGAATGTCATAACAAATTATATACCGTTAGAATACCAAAATCTCCGTGAAAAAATGGATAAGTAGATTTTTTTGAAACGGTTCGCCGTAGTATTTAGTTGAGTTTAACTAAGGGTACTGAACGTCTTGTGATTTGGTAAGGACCTAATTTCAATATGAGTTGCTTTTAATATTTCAGGAGCAATGAAACAATGTGTACGGTAAGTTTAATCTATTAAATATGGCAGATACGGGTGCAAAATTAATTTTCTGAAGCTCAATAAAATCCATAATACAAATGTAATTATTAAACAAACACATATAAGAGCAAACTCAACAAATAAACTACTACGAAGCTTCAAAATTTAATAAAAAAGCAAATTCAATTTAATAATACGCACCAAGAATATCAGTTGACAATAGAAGCGTATGATGTTATTATCGCCAACAAAGAGACTACCTCATACAACGCTCTGCATTTTCTTTTAAACTTGTTTTACCACCTCTAGATGAGATGAAAAACGTAGCACGAAAAAAAAAAGGAATAAGACCTGACCAAAAGCTAAGCTCGTTTAGAAAACGAGGAAAAATAATTAAATTTCCTCTCTTCTGAATGGCATCGGAAAGAGCGGGAAAAGAAAAGTGTTAACCTTCTTTAGTATTCCAGATACGAGATTTGAAGACTGGTATCTTATAAGAATTCTCTAGAAGTACCTCTGTAGCCGACTGTTCGTGAAAGTAGTTACATCAGCACTTTATTTTGATTATATTTCAAATCCTATTAAGCTGGGCATTTTCTTTATGAGCTTATTTTATACTTGTTTTATTGCGATGCTCTGCAGCAAATTTGTTCATTTTTCAATTATGAGCTCACTTTCAAGGGAATCTTCCTTTTTGCGAATTCTCGAAAATTTAAATCTACTTGGAGTTTATAAGTCTTTATTTAAAGTCCAAGAATTGTATTTTTGTCCCATTCACATGCATATTTATTAGAAAACGCGGCGGATATAGTCCTTATATTAATGTCATTATTCTATTGCCGATTGGTTTTTAACAGAACGATTCTACCATTTCTAAGATTTCTTAATCAATGTACTTCCAATTTTGCAATCATTGCAAGAACATGCATTTAAAATATCAAGTAAATATATGTTGGTTACCATTTTTTTTCTTCGAAAGATCTCGGAGAAGAACACCTCATTCCTATAGTTCACTTTTTGGTTTAAACATTTTTTTTTTGCTAAATTTTAAATTCAAAAATTTTTTTTTAAAAATGCTTGAAAATGTCAGGTATATATGGAACCTAAATTTAACTGTGAATTTGTTTCAGACTGACTTTATTTGCTGAACTATTGACACAGCATACTTTGAACGAAGAGTTCTAGATTTTTTTTCAATTTAATTTTTGTATAGGTTTTTTTTTTAGAAAAATTCAAAAATAGCTGCAGTGCCTAAGGCAGCAATAATCTAAGCGACCTTTAATTACTTCATCAAATATAAGGGTTTATTCAATCACTGCTAAACCCTAAAATTAAAAAGGCAATCTTAAATTTAACTTCTAAAACTTCCTATCTTGAAATTTTGCGTGGTGGGCATAATGGTAGTGTTTAAAATCTCAATATCAGTGATAAACGCCACCCAGTGAATTAATAGCTGCTTTTTTTTAATATTTATAACAAAACAAGTTTTAAAACATTTTTCCTAGATGAATTGGCAGGAGTAACTTCCTTCCTTGTACACATTTCCAGGAAGAAAACGACAAGAAAATACTGTTTATTAACTAGTTGGGGTGTTCATTCACTGGGTTGGGCGTTTTTCTTATTCAAACCCCCGAAAAAACCTGAAGCAAAGCTATGAAATATTTAACAAATTTTTAAAAATAATCACACATGTTTCCTGAAATATTTTTATTGCCATGTGCCAAATGCAACAATTTTTAACGTTGCTATCAATCTATGAAAATTAAATTGCGTTTAAGTGTGCGTTCAAGGATATAAAAAAAATTAGCAGGACTAGGAATAATCGAATTGCGATTGCTCCAGCTTCCACCGCAGATTCGTCTTCATTAATTTGCGGACTGTCGAAACACTTTTCAAGGGAAGTTGTCTGCAACGGGACCGAATCCTGTCAAATCTCGTCAAATGATTGATATAGATAGATGGGGCAAGGCGATGCCATCACATTTGCATGGAACGCACCTCTCCCGTGCAGGAAAAATTAATTGAATGCAGAAAAGCCTTCCAAGTACGCGATCTATTATGGAATTCTGAAGCAGCACCGTTTTGTTGTTTTTCGAGTTGAAAATTTTCAGGGATGCTGAACTTTTATTCGATACGGCGAATTCGGGCTGACCATTCATTAATGGACCGTCATTTGGATGCGGAGTCTTGTCTGGTTGATCCTTATCGGGGATGATAAATTACAGACATATTTGGAACTATGAAGCTTGGAACACCACTCGTTCTGACAGAGGAGGAAAATCGAAGTTTTGCAATCCATCATTTCCAAAAGTACTCGAATCATCGGCTAGTTAGAGCATCCTGAGCATTTTCGTAATCAGATAAAATAATTTTAAGAGATGATGCGGGAGATCCTAACAAATCGGGATGTTTAGAAAGTTTAAATCACGAATTGACGTTAAACACGAAACTTAATATCGCAGAGGAGATATTAATCTTTACGGTAGGAGTGTCCAAACTTCTTTGTTTCGTAGACAGTTTGCTAATTTTTCCTGATCTACATCGATCCGTTTCCAAGTGTAGTAGTGCATCCATATCTGAACTTCTAACTGGAGAAACCTTCGGGAAAAGTTTCAAAAATCCTATTTTAAGACAATAATGAAGAAAAGTCAGGTGAATATTGGGAACAGATTCATTTAAGTTACATAACAGTGGCGTAAAACCAAAAAATAAATTAATAATAATAAAAATAATAATAATAATTATTATTATTATTCATCTGCACAACAGCATGGTGCAGGCCAAGGCTCCCTCTTTCTGCTTCATCCAGGCGGTACGACCCATTGCCAGGTTTCTCCACCTGTTCACTCCCAAAATTTCTAGGTCCTTCTCAACACTATCCAGCCACCTTGTTGCTGGTCTCCCCCTTCTCCTTGTACCCTCAATCTTCGAAAAAGTTAGCTTTTTAACCGGTTCCAGATCTGCACGCCTAAATACGTGCTTCAGCCATCTGATTCTGTTGGCTTTAATTACTCTTAAGATGTTGAGTTGTCTGTATTTATGGTATACTTCAAAGTTATATAAACTTCTCCAAGTATCATTTTCCTTTACTGCTCCTTTCACTGCTTCTTTTACTGCTTCGTTCAAAAATGAGAAGTGTGTTTTCCTCTGTTTAATTAATTGCCCATGTTTCACTACCGTATAAAATGATTGGTCTTATGAGGTCTTATTATTATTATTATTATATTATCGAGGGAAACCTAAAAAACCACACATACACGCGTGATTTCAAATTCTTAGGCAAAAAAAAATTGCTTTTTACATGTTTTGAAATTAAATATATTTACATCACGAGCAGGTCAAAATGCCTGCTTTTCGTAGCATGGCCCTCAGCTGAGCATCGTTGTTCTTTCTCTTTAAACCTTAAATACGAACGGGACGTTCCAATAAACTCAGAAAGTTCGAACAAAATTTACAATGCAGTTTCATTAATTATGAAACACAAAAAGTGAAAATTTCTGAGCATTAAAATAAGAAATTGAACATAATTATTCCTCGTACTTCATCAAGGCTTAGAACAGACAAATGTTTAAATTTAAGTTTATCTGACCTTGATTTATTCCTGCTCTCCTGTCTTATTTTCTTAACCATTAGAGATATTCAGTAAATTACCGCCCAATAGCCAGGGTTAAAGCAGAAATACATGAAATAAACCGCCAGCTTAGTCATTTCCAGCCGAGGACTGCAGTTTCGTGCTAATTAGCACTCATCAGCCCAGCATAGGAAAGTGACTGAGCTAGAGATGGAAAACCTCAAAAGGAAGCCAAGAGTGCCAAACAAACTGGTAGCTAATAAAGAATTAGTTCAGACCAGACGACTGACCGAAGCAATGGTTCGGTTCAACTCGCGTATTGAAGGGAAGCTCAGTCACTTTCCTATGCCGGGCTGATGAGTGCTAATTAGCACAAAACTTCAGTCCTCGGCTGGAAATGACTGAGCTGGCGTTGTATTTCATTCATTAGAGATATATTGGCACCTTTCCTTGCTAAGTCGTAAAAATTGATCAGTTCGGTTGAGTTTATTTAAGATAGTCGGTGCCTTTCCATGTGTGTCATTCATTTTGCTGGGAAAATAAACGAAAATTTATTTTCAAATCCTCCCCCTCGTTACACTTCTTAAAAGAAAGTAATCTTCTGCTGAGTTAGAAGTCATTCAGCAGCTTTCAGACAAGTGAAGTTCTTTCAAGATATAATTCCCATTCAGATTGTTTAATTCAGCTGGTGCGGAGAAATTATTATTTCCGTTTTTAAATCTGATGCTTTCTCCGCACTTTTATCATCCTGTCAAGGACAATTCAAGCCCGCACAAAGCACAGGGAGCGTTTATCTTCTATTGTAATAAGTTGTAAAATATTTTTGTTGCAGACAATTTGATGCAAGCTTAAGATAAATAATGCTTTGACAAACACTTTAATGACTGTAAGACTATTTATTTAGAGTGCCGCATGCAATCTTAACTTGACAGTTTTATGAACTTCAATTTGTTGAGAGTCTGATTGAATTTCTATGTATTTCAATAACTTTTCAGATTCAGAAACATGTAACTCCGATAAAATAAAGCATCTTATCTCTGTTGGATAGCATAGCGCTGGTTGTGGACATGTTTTTACGAATTTTGGGTCTGCGTGAAGTAGTTGCAAAAAATTAAGTGAATAAAACTGATATTCTTACAGGAAGTTTTTGATGTAAATATTTGGATTTAAAAGGCAAAATAGTTGAACATCTTTACTAATAATAATGCTGAAAGTCTGGATTTCTGTCTGGATGAATGGATGTCTGTAACGCGCAAAGTGCCTCGACCGTTCAGCCGATTTTCATGAAATTTGGACAAAATTAGTTTGTAGCATGGGGGTGTGCACCTAGAAGCGATTTTTCGAAAATTCGGTTTTGTTCTTTTTTTATTCCAATTTTAACAACATTTTATCGAGCAAATTATCATAACATGGACTAGCAAATTACTATAACATGGACGAGCAAACTACCCATAACATGGGCGAGCAAAGGAACATAGCTAATTGGCGAGAAATTTATCATACATTATTTGTAAATATACAGACGAACCAATTGAGCTTTTAATTTTCTACTACGGGCAAAGACGTACGCTAGTCAATTAATAAAAGTAGTGGAAAGAATAAAAAATTATATTTTCATCACTAGAAGATGTGATGAATTGCATTTTTGACCACTATGTGTACGGCATGTTTTTATTTCCTCTACTTCGAAATCAATTTCTTGACCTTTTGTAAAAGTTGATGATTAGGACTCATCGATTCAATTACAAGTATGACTTAAGTGCTAACAAAAGCAGTGTGGGAGACCTACAGTCCTATGAACTTATTTCACATCTTAATTAGTCTGAATGTGTCCAAATTGTGAAAAATCACATAAAAAATGCTGGATGGGAACTCCTGTGAGCTCCCATGCAAATTAAACCCTGATTAATTAATGTGTTTGTATATTACTGTCTGACCATCGATTACATGGAAAGGCTAATATCCGGCTTATAGGCGGAAATGGACGTATCTATTAGTATATAGGGGTGTTGGTTTGTTACAGATGTGCACTTTTCCCTGTCTATTATTTAGTCTTAGTTTTATAAAAATGAAAAATTGCTCTCAGCAACATTTTTTTTAAATCTGAAGTATATTCGATAGATATTCTCTCCGCAAATATTAATTGATTTATTTATTCACAACAAAGTTTTGAGATTACTATTTTGCTCTTATGTTCCTGAAGGAAATGAAAATATTTTCTTTTCTTTTTGTTGTTTACACGGTAACTATCTTTCTTTCCCCTTATTTTATTTTTGAGAATGAAATAAATGAATGAGGCATTAGTGACATCATAAAACGCGTGCATCAAAATCCCATTGTTGTTTTCCCTTCTCCCCTGCCAGATTCATTCAGATGGATAGTCTTTACTTGGCAGATTGCCATATTACATCCAATCCGCGGTCAAACAGTAAGTTTCTTCCAATCACAAATTTTAGCAATATTTTGTTATTTTTTTAAATGTTTGTCTCAAGTGTAATGGAATTGCAAAAAAAAAAAAAAAACTTTTCTGATTGTAATAATAAATGGTACATAAAACCTGTGAAGTTGACCACCTTTGTAAGTTGACCACCTGTTTAAGTTGACCACTAAAGTAGTGCACCGCAAGTGGTCAACTTACACAGGTTTCACTGTAGAAGAAACTACCTTAGATCAAATTTAGTTGAATAAAAAATTAGTAGGTGTATCTCTTTCTTAGTATCTTTCTTACTATTATTGTTTTTTTATTATAACACATGCATCTATATTTTATATTTGTTAGCAATAGTTTTTTAAATAAATTATCCATTATTTCCATAGAGAGAGCTCGCTATTTGGCGGCATATTTGACGAGATAATATTTATAAATTATATTTGGAAAATAGCAGATGAAAGGCATAGTGAGTTTAAAAAAAAAATCAGGTATTTGCGTGATTATAAAGAATTTTGATAAAAAAACGAAAGCGAATAGAAGAAACTAGCTTAGATAAAATTTAGTTGAATGAAAAATTAGTAGGTGTATCTCTTTCTTAGTATCTTTCTTATTATTATTGTTTTTTTATTATAACACATGCATCTATATTTTATATTTGTTAGCAATAGTTTTTTGTTTTTTTTTTTTATAAATTATCCATTATTTCCATAGAGTTATGAAATACAGCAAAGAAATGAGTTCTTTTTTATTGATATTTTTTGGGCAAGTACCAAATACTCGTATTGCATTTTCAGTCCAGTCTGGTAATTATAATTTCCAATGTTGATTTGATATTCGTCAATATTTTTATGACGTTAATTGATGTAACTACCTAACACATACAAAAAAAAAAAAAAAAAAAAAAAAAAACTATACACTCTATGCATTGAGAAAGGAATACTAATAGAGGGAGCCATAGCAAATGCCTCAGTGAAATAAGCTTGGGACCCAATGTTTCCCAGGTCAGGTGCTTTTTTTGGCTGGGAAGTTGTCGCGTTTTGGCACGCAATCGCTCTTTTGGCATTAAATATATGTTTCAGACGACGCGACGGCGCTTATTATGAAGTCGGGGCTACAAAACAGAGCAACTCTGACTCCAACTCCTTTACTGCATAATAATAAATAAATAACGGATACAAATACAGGCCTACTATTCAAATTCCCTCTCCTCACGTCTTTCCGGATTTTATCAATATAATGTAATTGCATTTTTCATGTATTTTGATGTTTATTTCCTAAAATGACAGGCATGTACAAATAGTGTAACGTACGATAACTTTATACAATAAATGTTCTGTTATTGACTGAAAATTTATGGATTCATATGTATTGTAATCAATGTTTTGAAATGATTTCATACGCAAGCATACTAGTATTTAAATGGAAGCATAAAAATAGCAAATCTTTATTCTAACGCATCTGCTGTTCACATGAGCTTGGCGAGAAGATACTCGCCAACAAAGCAAATGTACACAAAATACTTAAGAGCCATTAAAATAATTACTAGTTAAGTAAAAAGTGTTTTTATGGAACTAAAATGTTATTTGCACTCAAGATATACAATGTTTTATAACTTTTATAGGTAAAATAAGTACAAAAATTTAAAAATTATAGGCAACTATGGAATATGTACTCGTTGAATACATATAAATGTTATTTTTTCTTTATTTAGAAGTAAGAAACCATTCGTACATGCTAGGGAAAAGCCACTGGACCTCCTGGTGTGGCTTTCTCCTCACAGTTTACAATGCTAGAATACTGCACTATTACTATAAATCTAATTTTTCCCTTCTACAGTTAAAAGTTGTTATCATTCATGGCTTCAGCTAATGAAAACTTCTTCAGCGGTTACGGTCAACTCGAAATTGCTTCCCAAGTCACATGGTACTGTTGCCGTATCGGGATAGTAGGGTTGCACTCTCTCCATCTATTCCTTCTCAATGACTCCATGTTTTATTCACCTCCAGGAACGTTCATGCACGCTTCTAAGAAAGTTGTTTTAAGTAGCAAATAGCTGTAAAGTTACAAAATGCCGTACTGTGGCGTTGAAACTTCGCTAAATTATTACATGCAGATTAGTAGTCAGCTAGCATAATTTTACTCCATTTTGCGAAGAGCCAATGAAGTACGATTGTGTGTTCTTTGTGAAGAAAATATCAAGTTTTGAGAAGTTTTGCCTCATTTTATTTATGACATTTACAGATGGCGCAGTTATAAAATACCAGCAGAAAAATACTAGGCAAGGAAAAATGAAATAATAGACAGAAAGAACAGAGAGTTTTAATTATCCATTTCGGTAAACATAGCGATTGCTCCCGATACTGTCACTACAAGCTGAAAACATTTTTAGACGTATTTAATCCGCATTTCGCATTAAACTTTTCAGCAATTACAACCGATGCATCCAAGCAATCAATAGCTTAGTATGAATTTTCAGTTTAATTTCGGGAAAATGAAGCTCAACTCTCCCTCCATCTGGGAATATGTCCCCCTCCTTTTACAGCCCCCCCCCCTCCTTCGAAACAGAATGTTCGCATCTGATAATGAAACCGTTAAAAGCGTTATTCCAAAGTCTAAAGGAGGCGGCGAGGTTGGGGAAATGGAGCATGTAGACTTTGCAGGGGGATTTCAAGTTAAGCCTCTACAATAATTGTGAGACGGGTTGTCATTATTTTTGGCTCTCCGTACTACTTGTCCGGCTAATGCGACTACAAATACCCGAATTAGAAAAATAAACAAAAGTATTAAGTACAAATACAATTGCCTGTTAAGTGTTAATTCATGACAATGCGTTTTATCTTTTGCAAGCTCTATTTACTCTAGAGTGGAGTGCTTAAAACTACATAAATTGAAGTTAAAATTAAATGTTCCACACGCATGCACTAGAAGAGGAAGTCATTTGGGACACAGACTTTTATGTTCAAAGTATTAAAAGTAAGTGGGTATTTATTTGGTTTTATGGAAAAATTTTTAATCATTTTTTTCGAATATTACACTTTATAACAATCATTAAACTTTCTGGTGGGCATTGGTGGATTATGTGCGGTTTAAAACATTGATGCATATTTGAAAATTGCAAAAGAAAAAAGTTTTTGAACATTTACAAAAAGCACTTAATTTATTTTGCAGTGTTCAAATTCATAATTAGGCTTTTATCCTTTACTAGAGATATTCGAAAAACAAAAAGTTTTTAATGTCATATTTTAAACGTTTACTTATAATTTGTATCCATGTTTTTTTCGTTAAGTTGAGTAAAATGGTTAAATAAGACGGTAGATATCATTTAATCAGAATAACATTAAGTGCGTGAGGACTTCATATTCCTTTTGAAAGGTATCTGGTATCACAAAATACTTTTATCGTACGAAGATTTTTGGCATTGCATTAAAAGCAAAGCTAATAAATTCTGTAATTGTAAAAGCCTTACTTAGCAAAAAAAAAAAAAAAAAAGTGACTCATCTCTTAGACTATTAAAAACTCTGTCCATCTGTTTGTCCACCCGTAACCTTATCTACTCCGGGCCATCAAAGTCTACTATGCCAATACCAGTTATGTTAGATGCAGGACATTCAGAGGACGTCGTTTCACCTTCTATCATAAACTCCTTATCACTATACCTTTAAATGCCGGAGATATAGATGGAAGACTATACTATTTAAATCATTTGTTGTCAACCACACTGTAAGAAAATTCCGAAACGTTACTGAATATTTCCGAGTCACGTTTCGGGATTTCAATGGTTTTTATCAAGTACCTTTAAAAATCAAAAATCATTGTCAGAACGTTTACTGAATTACTACAAGTTGTACGAATGCAGATTTCTCACTGCTGTGAAAAATATTATTAGCTCCCAGTTTAAAGATTAACTGAGTGTATTTAAAAAGTGCATCGGATTGCCCAGACTGATTAAGCTTCCAAAGGGAGCGAAAAAGTTCATGGACTACGTAGCTTTGCAGGATTTTCAGGAGGATAAAATTCTTGATACCTACTGGCAATTTTGTCTTAGCTTAGGCCGTGTTTGAAACTTGTGAAACTTTTTTGATAAATCAGGAAGATGCCTAGTTATTATACTATACATACTTAAGTTTACTTTAAAGGTCCAGAGACACGACTGGTTTTAAACGGGAACATTTCTAAATTTTTCAGGAATTTTCAAGGATAATTTTAGGAAGGCTACTGAATTTTAGCAGAAAACGTTCTTGGTATTTGCAGGGTATGTTACTGGCAAAAATTCGGCACATCAGTTGAACATAATTTTGCAGTAACGGTTCTGGATCGTTTTTACAGTGCAGGTTAGCAACAAATTTGATAACATAGCCCATTCGATGGCCGAATTTGGAAATAAATATTCAGTTCTGTCAGTACAGTTGGCAAAAGTATCCAAGTCTCAGCCGCCGAGTACGACGAGGCGCGTGGGGGGGGGGGGGACTAGCCACCAAAGACCGTGTACGTCGCAGGCCCTGGTGTTAGATTCACCTTGAGCGACAAGGCAGGTCATTTGTAAAGAACGAGCGAAAAAAGATCAAGGGGCGGAGCCCCCCTATTTTCTTATGAACACAATAGTAGAGGAATCACTTCTCTGCATCGATTATACATTATAAATTATCTTACTTTTCTTTTTTATCGAATTTATCATCATCTTCAACGTTTTGCTATATTAAAAGATTTTAAGCACTAGTATTTTATAATTTTGCTAGTGGTACCCGCACGGCTTTGCCCGTAATAGAAAAATTAAAAGGTCTTTTGGTTTGCCTGTATATTTACAAATAATGTATGGTGAATTTTCTCGCCAATTGGCTTGTACCCATGTTACGGTTCTACGTTATGATAATTTCGTAAATTACTCGTCCATCTTATGATATTTTTGTTCTTAAAATTGGAATAGAAAAAGAACCACATTGAAGTTTTGAAAAATTGCTTCGAGATGCACACTCCAAGGCTTCAAACTAACTTTGTGCAAAATTTCATGAAAATCGGCCGAACGGTCTAGGCGCTATGCGCTTCACAGAGATCCAGACATTCAGACAACCTCCGGACAAAGAGACTTTCAGCTTTATTATTAGTAAAGATAAAGATTAAAATCATTCATTTTTTTTTTACTATTACTTATTCATTTGCGTATATTTTTAAAAAATGCATTTGATCTAGGAAACGCATTCAACATCGCGTTTTTGATTATAAATCTATGTTGCAACTTTATTTCTATAAAAATAGCACATGAATATATAGTTAGATTTACGATTATTGATATTTCTCAAAGCTGATGAAAAAAAAATTTTTGTGTCACACTTTTAGTTCAATTTGGATTTCGACCCTAAATGTGAAAGTACCTGGCTGGCAAATGAATGTTATGTACAGTCGAGTCCCGACTTACGAGAAGGATGCGTTCCAAGACCCCTCGCGTAAGTCGAAATTTCGCGTTGTGGAAAAGGGTATATGTTAAAACTTTTATAAACAAACTCAATTAATTTCGACACTTGTAAAGACCACCTCAAACTGTTAAAAACTATTTCCTAACCATACAGTACCGTTTCTTACACAAACTAAATTTTTATTTGTATTTTAAATAAAAAATCGTTTTATTCAACATAAAATATTTCTACGATGCACAAAATCAATGTTCAGTGGGAAAGAAAGACATAAAATAAACCAGAACGGTACGTACAGTATGTTGTAAGAAAAACAAATGCACTATGTGTGCACTGATATGCACTAATGTGCACTAGTGTGCGCAAATGCACTAATGTGCAGTGGATCCTGTAATGATATTTGTAACTTAAAAAAGTGAAGACGATGATGATTTATGCTGCGCGATCAAACCGTTATTCTTATATATTTTTAAATAAATAATACAAAAGCTTCACTAGTGCTTTTACAACGATTCCATCTATTGCTACGCAACACCCTTCTTCCTGGTTTCTTAAATTCACAATACAAGAGCAGCTTCCATTTTCATAATTTTTGCATTTCGCTTAGATACTACTTGGTGAACTTTTAAGGACTTCCCTTTTTAGCCTACTTTCTCAGTAAAAGTCAGAAAAATAAGAAAAAAGCATGAAAGAAGGCTTAATGCATCTTAAAAATATCGCAAAAAACAAAAAAATGTCAAAAATAAATAAAATAATTAAATAAATATAGAAAAGTTAAAAATTGGAAAGTAGGGTATTGAGATGTTAAAAAATGTCTGTCGGTCTGTCTGTCTGTCGGTCTGTCTGTCTGTCTGTCGGTCTGTCGGTCCCCCCTTAATAACTTTAGAATGAATAGTCCGATTTGAACAAACTTTTTTTTGTTCGAAAGATCTCGGCGAGGACACCTCATTCCCATACTTTATGATTTGAACTATTTTTTGTTCAATTTTGAACAGTTCAAAAAAACTTAACATTAGCGCCTACGGGGAAATTCAAGGCAATTCCGAACTGTGAGGCGAATTTACTTCAAACAAACTTTGTAGGAAAAAGCTTTTGATGAAAAACTTGTATCTAAAATATCTTTTTGATTTGAACAATTTTCCGTTCAATTTTGAGCAGTTCAAATCCCTCAACATTAGCGAAAACTGAAAGTCAGTGTAGATTCCGTACTTGAAGGCGGATTTTTTTCAAACAAATTTTGTTGGAAATAGCTTTTGACGCCAAACTCCAGACTCCGACTCCGAGAATTTAGGGGCACCTGACTCCGAATCCGACTCTTGTGCCCGACAATTAATTGGACTCCGACTCACGACTTCGACTCTGACTTCGTAGCTTTGGCAAAAATTTATACACGGAGGACAAATGACCGACTCCGATTCTTGGATATTCGTCTCCGACTCCTTTATCCCAAAATGAGATTGACTCCGACTCCGACTCCGCAGCTATGGTTTTAACTGTGAAATAATTATTGTTGATATGATTTGTTTTTATTTTCACGCTAAAGTTTTAATTTAGGTATTCAGTTTTCGGCGAATAAACTCCAAGTCATTTATGTTTCTACGTAAAGATATGCGCAGACGATTTTTTTTTTTTTTTTGACAATGAATGAAAAGTATTTCTTAAAGTTGATATTTTATTGTTTACATTTATTTTGGTAGGTGTTCATTTAAAAAATTATTTTTGATTTAATTAATTAATGATAATTTTATTTAACAGGGGAAAAAGAAACGATTTTTTTTTTTGATATGATGTATTTATTTTAATGAGCTTATTAATTTTAATTATTATTTTTCGTTTTGAAAGCTGTTAAAGAAATTTTTTAACTGGAAAAAAGCGTATTAGCTGCTTTGTTTAAAAAGTGCTGCTATTTTATTTGTTCGGGTTCTTTTTTTTTTTTTTACGCATTTAATTTTCTAAATGAGTGAAGAATTTTTTATTCCTAGAAATTAGCTTAAAATATTAAAAAATATGTTTGAAGCAACTTGCGATTTTAGCTATTTTTGAGAATATTGATCAGGTACTAGAACGTAGTATGGGTATACGGGAAAGTAGGCTCGTATAGTTCTAGACGGAACTTCTTGTCTAGACTTTTAATAGCACATATGAAAATTCACTCATACCTAATTGTCGTGTTACCTTCGACGCATTTGTTCAATCACATAATCTTTAGCTTTTCTTTCATTGTCAGAAACTCTCTTTTTCTTTCTATCTTCACAAGATGCAACAGAGCTCTTAGGTACCATAATACAGTAAACTCGCGATTATCCGTGGGATAGGGTGGCACGGTAACCTCGGATATGTGAAAACCACGGATAATCCGAACAATGGGTAAAAAACAATACTACTGTATGCAACAGCTAAAAAATATGAATAAATCTCAGACATACATTTAAGTTATAGCTAAAAACATTGCTACATTGCATTTACTAACATTAAATGTAAAAAAATATACGCATTTAAAGCTAAAAACGAACAGTAACACAATCATAAGTTCAAAAAATATTTAGTGACCGTAAAAAAAAAATTAATAAAATAAATTGTGAAAAGACCCGCTGATAAGCCGAGCTGCCGATAATCCGACCGCCAATAATCGGGAGTTTACTGTATTTTAACACCTTTAACATTTACAATGAAAAAAAAATGGAAAATGGAGGAGTAGTTTTATTTGTATATTTGTATCAGACTAGTACGGAACTTTTGCTCTCAGTGATGCTTAAGGGATGAAAGTTCATTCACAAAAAAAAAAAATTTTAGTAGCTAATATTAAAATCGATACTTACACACCGCGATTCCCTTACGAATATTGTCGTGTTGCGGGCAATTAGTTCGCGTTATGTCTAAAATTCTTTACTGGTGAAAAAAATCGCGTTGTAGCCATTTCGCGTAGGTGGGATCGCGTTGTAGCGGGAGTCGACTGTATATGGATGGCAAATCGCGCAGTTCCCGGGAATCTATATAGAAACAATAAAATTAAAGAAGGGTTTGTATATCTCCATACATTATTATTGACATTTCCACAAAATTCAACTAAATAATTATTCAGTTAAACGTGAGAAGCATTTCGATAGGTTTCCTGGGAACTAGCTACACAATGCTTATGTAATTTAACAGGCTTTGGAGCGTTTTATCTCCCTCAAACAAGCAACACGAACTAAATCTTTTGCAAAGTCAAATTAAAACCCTGACGGAGAAGCGAAACAGCCATTGTTTGTTGAATTCCAACAAAGGCCGAGGAGAAAGTACAAGAAAATGATTTGTTTTGTAAGTGAACTTTTCTTTCATCTGGATTCGCTTTTGAATAGAATTTTTCATTGGAAGCCTGCTATTCGGAACGCCTCATCTTCAAATAGAAATTTGGCGATACGATTGTTTGCCGTGAGATAAAATTTTCGAATGTGATTACCAGCGGATTTATCGGATAGGTGGATTGGGAAACTCTGGAGATATCAGGAAATGGCTGTCCTTTTCAGAGATTTTGCAAGAGAGGAACACCATTCTTTATCGAATGAAAAGAATGTCGCACACGAATAGGTAGAGGAAATTGGAAGGCTTTTCATAAATAACTCAAATATGTTGAAATGGAACAACTTTATAATTAAACTTAGTTTGACAAAAATATGCTTAGTTTGTATGTAGTCTTGTAGATAATACTTCTTTTGATTTTGTTTTCAGATATAACACCCAGCAGAGAAATGGAATAGAGATGAAAAAGACACAATCTAATCTTCCTTAAGATTGTAATTCTTATTAAAATATGAAACAAGTTATTGGTTTAATTTATATTCCTTATTTTAAATACAAAAAAAGAAGTGAAAATTCTTAACAAAAGTCAAAACATTATCATTGTCTGTTTTCAGTCTATTAACTGCTTTACTACTTACCAGAGGGTTTATCGCATGGTGGATTGGGATGCTCTTAAAATATCATTATGATATTTCCTGATATTGATTATATAAGTATCATTCTTTATTTTGACTGTCTAACTCTTTAATTCGTTTATATTGATTACCAGCGGGTTTATAAGAACAGTGTATTTGACACTGTCAAATCAGTGTCCGTTGTGGCGGCACAAAATGCCACGCAAATGATAACCCGTGGATCGCGAAATCAAGTGAAGCAAGTAGTCTTTCCACGGGAAGTCAAAATGAAAGTGACAAAGTGGAGATCTTCACTTTTAACTTAGACGATGGAGGTGTGAGCGCCTTGTATCTGTTTTTTACCTTTTTATGTTCTTTACAAAGTTTTAGCCTTTTTAGTGTTCTGACAAATAAATGTTTGAATGTGTATAGTTGTACAGTAACGCAATGTAGAACTAGTTTCGGCACTATCGCCGCAGCGCGGCAAAAGAACAAACCCGACATCCGTCTATTAACTTTATGTTTGATCTGTCTGTATTGATTACCGTGGGTTTCTCTCATGGCTGGATTGGGAAATTCAATTCTGGAGATACCAGCAAATGCAGTGGCGTACCGTATGAGTGACACCCGGGGTTGCGATGATATCCCTCCCCTGCTGGTTGTAAAATTTGTAGTCTTAAAAATGCATTTTAGCTTTATATTTTTCAAAAACTTGCATTTTCACTTTGAGTGTCACCTCCCAGGTGGGTGACACCTAGGGCGTACCATCCCTCCACCCCCCCCCCCCTAGTGACACCATTTGTAAACGGCTCTCCTTTTCAATCATTTCCATCCCTCTTTTGGGTCTATATTGATTGACACAAGGCTTATCGGATAAGGGGTTGAGGGGACTGTCGGATCATTGTTTGTCTATTAACTGTGCAACTGCTTGGAAGGCTATATACGTTAGCCCTGGTTTATTGCATGCGTGGATTGTGAAATTCTGGAAATCTCTATTTTATCTATCTATATTGAAAACCACAGTGTTAATCGGATAGGTGGATTGAGAAGGGGGGGGGGCAGGGGAGCGATCGGATCATCGTCTGTCTATTTTGACTATCTCTAATCACTATTTCGTTTGTTTGAGTTGGTCACCAGTAGGTTCGTAGAATAAATGTATTGGGAAACTCTTTGGGTATCAAGAAATGTTTGACTGTTCTTTTCTGCTATTTTGTAAGAGAGGAGCATCATTCTTATCGAATGAAAAGAACATCACTTACGAATAGATAGAGGAAATTAGAAGGCTTTTCGCAAATGAATAAAATACATTTAAATGGTCAAGTTTAATCATTAAATTTAGTTCGGCAGCACTATGTCTAGCAGATATGCGTGCATGTTGATAATGCGTGACTTGATTTTATTTTCAAATATAGAACCCGAAAAAGAATTAGAATTGAGAAGAAAAAGTCACAAGATAAAGCTTTCTAGAGGTTGTTATTCGTATTAAACTAAACATTGAATGAGCCATTACTCACAAATTTAATTTCTATATTTTTAACATAATAAAAAATGCGAAATTCTTATTAAACGCTGCTAGTTAGAATTGAAATTTAAAATGTTTATCGTTATCTTTTTGTTATCGTTATCGTTCTTTCTTACCAGTGGAAAAGACGCAGAAAAATACTCGATAATATTTCGAATGTGGTGCAAAGTTACGTAGATAACTTTATTTATAAAGTTTACTCTTTTGGCGTTTCCACAATAGCCGCATTCTTTAAGCTTTCATATTTATCGAATTCTGTACTTATATGACGTCCATTCTATTAAAAACTCATTAGTTGTTTTTACTTCTAAACATTTGCTAATAAAGATATTGTGCGATTTCAATAGTACTTACATTTATTTTCCGTAGAGGTAAAAAGAAATTTAAAGACTAAGCAAGAGACTTTCGGAACTGTCGACTATTTCGTAAAAAATAAGAAAATGATATGATACACTCTTTGGTTGAATTAAAAATAACCTTCTTATATCTCAAAAACTTAAGAGCTCTAAGTAACGCAAAACAAAAATATTGCTTAAAAATTTAACTGCTGCTGCATTTTTAACCCAGCTTATATCAGCTAAGAATTCTGAAAATGCCCTCCATTCAGTAGTAGATCTCTCTATTCCTCTTCAGAACAATACTCTATCATAAGAGAAACCTAAAATGAAAAGCATCGTCTGAAGTTCAAAAGGAGAAAAAAAAAATGGCGAACACTAGATTACCCCTTAAAGGCTCATGCATCAAGATCCTTAAGACTGTGTTCTCACATCTATTTTAAGCTGAGTTCAAGTAAATAAGATAATGGAGAATGCTTGTTAGCCCTGAAACATTCTTAACGTTTAATTACAGTAATTAGAAGGAATGGTACTAGATTGGTATTCTCTTGCAGTGCAAAGAAGATGCACATGCTAAGCGGCAACAAAGAAACAAGAGCACATCTGCTTGCTTTTGGAACAAGATTCTGGGAGAGTACAAGCTTTAAACTAATTCAATTTTTCTTAAAACAATCACGTTTAATCTCGTTAACCAGGTCCTTAAAGCCTCGTAAATCATTTCAGAATAGACTGTGTCTGATTACACGCTCGTTGTTTTGAATTTCGTTGCACGATTTGTTCACGTGATGGTTTGGTGTGTGCAGTACATTAGAATGCGAGGAAGACGCAGGTAGATGTTGAATCGTTTTCTTGGATGTTCTGTGAAATATGTTTCGTTAATTTTACTAGCTTAAAAATCCTTATTTGTTTTCAGTTAACCCCTTCAGTCGGAATTATGAAATATTGGACCAAAAATGTTGATATTTGGCACACAGTGTACTATGGTAAAGGGTATCTTATAGACAAAACTTTGAGTTTGTAGGAGAAAAATTAAAAAATGTGGCACGTCCAATATTCCGGATTTATATTTTTGAAATTAGTATTTCATATACAAAAACGATAAAATACCGAACAAACTCCATTATAAAATGTTCTACAAACAATTATAAAACATAATACAAGCGTTTGAAACGATCAATTAAAGATTATATATTTTTAAAAAAATCAGGAAAAAAGCCTCGCTTTTCAGATGAAAAGCCATGGTTGGAAAAATGAGCCACTCTATATCTCTCAATCCTTATATGTCAGTGTTGTCAATCCCAAAACGAAAAATTATTTCACAGATTATAATAAGTAGAATGTAAAGAGTCAACTCCAAAAAAATCGACTAATTAAATCAATTGTTAAATGATTAGCAGCTGTTTAAAGTGTATGTCCGTTATACCGGACACCAGCTCTGAAGGGGTTAAACTTTATGTAAAGATTTGATTAGGTGCTGAAATGAAAAGTACCGTGAAAGGAATAAATGACGAAATATCTCGTAGATGCGTACCGAATATTTTAGTACTACTCAAAAAATAATGCCGCAATATTAAACAAATGCCGACATATTTGTTAGATTCTTTATTAAATGAACTTTCAAGTATGTATGACTCAAATATACTATTTGATAGAATGTCATTAAAGTTACTAAATAGCCGTAAGTTATAAACCTTTGTTTAAATGTGTCTTACCAAAACGTTCTGCTCAAAGTGTGTTGCTAAATATTCATATAGAGATTAAATTATGATATCAAATTCATGTTTTGCATTCAAAATAATAATGATGCATTTTAGTTATGCTGCTAAAATGTGTCCCTGTAATGACTGTTTTTTTTTTTTTTTTTTTTAAAGGAAAGTTAAAAAAAGAACGATACGTTGTAAGTAAAATCTTTCTCTGAAATCAACCTGAACCGGGTAGCACTCGTTAAGCAAGGTAAAACTTCTAAATCAAGGAAGTATAAATGGGGTTGCCATTATAGACAAAATATAATTTTGAATTTTTTACATTAGGATGTAAAGGAAATTTAGAAATGTCAGTCAGTTAGCTCACCAGGGTATTCTAAAAGCTGTAATTTTGTTGTTTTAGTTATATTTTTGAAATGAAATGCCATATGCTAAACAGCTATTCATTATTTCTTGACCCCAATTCAAATTTATGAATAATTCTTTTTGCTTTCAGAGGAGAATCTTTTATTCAATCTATACTATTTTTCCCGCAGGTTGCATTTCATGTCGTATACGTCAGTATACGATATGATATAGTCAGTCGCCATGCTTTTAAAATTTTTTTAAAAATAATCTAAAATGCATTTTAAAAATTCAATTATACCATTAAATTCAGCTTGAAGAAATCGATAAACTAGGAGAAAAAAATTTTAATGGGTATTTTGTGTTGCATGTTTGTAATATCATTCAGTTGCCATTATGTCAGTCAGTTACAAACTTGTCGTAAATATTGCAAATATTTGTTTTAGCAATACAGTAGTCGCCGCTTACATGAATCACGATAGTTCTAAACAGTTTTGATTCAATAAAGTGGCTGATTCAATAAAGCGGCAAATTCAATAAAGCTTGAATTTGTTCTGTTTTTGACCATTTGATTCATTAAAGCGGATGAAACAATTAACCACTGATTCAATTAGCCAGTGTTCACTGTATTTAATTTAACAAATGTATTTTCACTGCTTAGCTTTTATGTAAACTTATTTAGAAGTTTTGCTGCTTAGTTTTGAACATTTGCATTAGTATATTTAGAAAATTTCAGAAATGTCAGTCAATTACCGGGATGTCAGTCAGTTACCAAACCGTTCTAATTACTGTAATTCTTTATTGTAGCAATATTTTTCAAATCGAATGCCATAGGCCGAAAGTTTATTAATTGTTCTATGATTTTGATCTGAATTTAATAAAAATTCCTTTAACTTTTAGAAATATCTCTCATTAAATCAGTATTACTTTTTACACAGGTCGCATTCTTGTCAGTCAACTACCATGCTTTAAACAATTTTTCTAAAATTACCCAATATGTATTTTGAAAATTTAATTATACCGTAAAATTCAGCTTGAAACGTACAATAAGCGAGGTGAAAATATATTGTTTAAAATTAATATTTTATGGTTTATGTTTCACAAAATATTCATCGTTTTGCTCTGTGAATGTCAGTCAGTTACCCGTGGTATCGCGCATACTAGTTCGATTAGGAAATATATGAACAAATAGCGAAGGAAATAGTTTAGCAACACATAGGGTGAGGTCATTTGATGTTAATCGGGTACTAGGTTGTGAACCTCCCTCTCCATCTTTTAAATACCCCACCTTTTAGTTTTGATTTGTTTGTTTTATAAGGTTATGTTATTCAATTAGATCATTGCTTCTTTTATCCAGTACATCGTCCAGTGGCTGACCTTTATTCATCACATTTTTTAAAAGTTCATTACAGCTTTTTTTTTATCAGTTACATATTTACTAATGCGTCACTCATGTACAAATAGTTTCGTATTCGCAACTCCAATAAACTATAGAGGGCGCTGCAGCCACTGACTAATGGCGGACGAAAAAGGTAAAACAAACACACGCCGCAACTTATAACTTGCTTTGACGCTTGGTGAATGACAGTAATTTTTCATCGTGTTTGTAGGAAGCTATCTTTTCTATTCTTCTGAAATTACATTACACCATAAACTGCCTGCAGCCTGTGATTTACCCCAAAGAAAACACGTGGAATGGAATGTTTTACCTTTTCCTTTAGTATTGTTAATCTCCGCAAGGTAGCGTATTCGAGCTCTGGAGTTGCGAATCAGAACAGTCAGGCAGCATGTTTGGATCAATAAAATCAATATTTTAGTGTTCAGAGTAATATTCCAGTATTGAAAAGAAAAACACACACAAACATAAAGACATAATCAAATACAGAAACGCTGACAAAATATCACAGGCATAGGTGGACAACAGCAAAAATGAATTTACAAGTTCAATAAAATATTACGTCAATTTTAAAAGCTGACGAATTGCGTCTGAATGCAAATTACGTCGTTCTTAATAAATTATTCGTCGCCAGCCGTGAATGGATCACGGATGAATCTCTTCCGGATCGACAAGAGTATCGCTCCAGTCTTCACGCTCTCCAAGACGCTGCGAATATAAGAATCTCAAATATTTGTTCTGGAGCCGTTTACGACTTTGACCGTACCTATTTATCTAACCCACGGAAATGTTTTTGAAACTCAAATATTTGATCTCAAAAGGGGTGGAAATGAAAAATCTGAACTCCATCCATCTCATGGCCGACTCATCAGGGCACCGCGCGTGAAGAAGTGCTGAAACTTTGTTTTTGAAAGCAATACTTCTTGCGTTGATTGCTTTACTTTTAGGCGGTGCTGCAAAGAAAAGAATTAAAACGCGTTGAATTGCGAATTCTTTCAACTGATTAATGAGTGTCCTTTGATTGCATTTGGCAAAAGTTTGAAACTAGGCATCCACATAGGGGCAAAGAATTTCTCAAGTTTTTACATTTCCAAGCTGAATATCTAGAGTATAACAGTCAACCTTCTGGGGCAATATTTCTATAAGTAACTGGTTTGTGGATTAAAGTTCACTAAATCATCATGAGTGCATACTGTAACTATCTGTAATGAACTGTTATTTGCAAAAATATATGTGCTACGTTTTTGGTTATCATTAAAAACATATTTAAGCAAAACTGTTAAAATGTCGGCAATATAGAATAGGAGCTTTAAACCGTTCAAAAAATTTAGAACATTCGGTTTCTTTAGTTGTTATAAAATTTCTTGTTTGTTATAGTTCACATTATCTCTCATGGTGGTAATTATTTCAAACTATAAAAAGGCTCGTCAAGGTATGACGGTTGAAAATTGCTTCTAAATTTTTAACTGAGCAATTTCCTGTTTGGAGATAGTTTGATAGATTAAATTTTAACCCTAAACTCTAGTAGAAAGCGTTCATTGTTGAGCACTTTTTTGTTTCTTCATTCTTCTTAAATTAATCTTACCAGTAAAACAGTTAAGTTGCCGGATCCTCGTCAAAATGAAACATTTCCTTGCATGTCAAAAATTACCAAAAAATATTATTAAATTATCCTGCCGTGGCGTGAGTTTCATTGTTGATGACGTCAGGAGCGTTGCTCGATTAGTGAATTTGCTACTATGTATATAATATTATATATCGTCTCAGTTAATTTTTTAACTCTTTTTTTTTATACGAGGAAAAGATTGATGTAAAATAAGATCCAGCTTTCTTGTCTGTATTTGACTACTAATGTTTTGGAGGTAATGGTGTATGTGTAAGGGGGAAATGTTGACTTAATCTTTAACTGAAGGACAACATTGTCAGCTAAAAAAAATCACATTTTGGCGAAAAAAAATATTTTTATTCATATTATGATTAATATCGATGCTCAACTAGTTGTATACTAATTCTAACTTTCTGTAAGGGGAAAATGTTGACTTAATCTTTAACTGAAGGACAACATTTTCAGCTAAAAAAAATCACATTTTGGCAAAAAAAATATTTTCATTCATATTATGATTAATATCGATGCTCAACTAGTTGTCTACTAATTCTAACTTTCTAATAGAAACTAAAAGAATCACAAACGCACTTCCTCCTCTAGTGAGTGGTAAAAAATCAATATACGAAAAGCTTTTTGTACATTGTATTATAGCATTAATAACAATAATTCAACGCATTGCATTATTATTATTATTATAATTATTATTGTCATTTATATGATTATTTAGAAAATTATTATTGTTAGTATTTATATTATTATTATTGTTATTATTTATATTAATATTATTGTTATTATTTATATTATTATTATTGTTATTATTTATATTAATATTATTGTTATTATTTATATTATTATTATTTATATTATTACTATTTTTATTATTTATATCATTGTCACTATTTATGTTCTTACTATTTTTATTATTTATATTATTATTTTTATTATTATTAATATTTATGTACTTATTCGTTTATTTTATATTGCGGAAAAAAACATAAATATAGCATTTAATTAAGTAGTTTTACATTTTTTACCCTAACAAGCTTATTAAAACCTTTTACATTCAAGAATTAACAGGAAGTGTTCAGAAATTCAAAGACGCAGCTTTCTATTCTACATTAAACTCAAAGCAGCGATACTTCGGCGAAATGGGAATTACAACAAAGAAGAAACCAACAAGAAAAAAACATTACAAAAGCGCTTATCGTAAACAAAAAGAATCTAGCACTCTACTAAATAGCGTGATGCAAATAATGCTAAATAAAACCTTCCATGAATTATCCCTGCCATACAAAGACGCTATAAGCTCAACACCAATTGAATCCTGCAGTTTATTGAAGAAATACTTTATTTGCCGTTTTTTAATTTTATATTTATGGAAATTATTTGTTGAAAAAGAAGCGAGGGGGCTTTTTTTTTTCCTCCTTCAATTTATGGTTCTAATAATAAAACCCGGATTTTTCGTTAGTTATCTTTATTTGCTCTGGGAAAATTTGAATCATCATTTTAAAATGTACTGCCTGAGTTTTTGTAAAGAGCAGACTTATGAGAAAATTGAATCTTTTATCCGAGGCGCTGGCAGTATTTTTTGCTATTAAGTTCAAACAAAGATGTTGATAAAATTATTAATTTTTATGTTTTTACTGGTATTAAATACTCTTATACTGAATAATGCATTTCTGGGACTCAAGACGTAGAGAATGTAAACATCTAACTTCATTTATTAGTAACATTCACTATGATTATTTGTTATGAATAAATGTTTTGAATATGTATTTAGTTAAAAATCTTAAAGGGTTGTATTTGAGTGCGATATCCATTATTTGTTTCGTGATGTTTGTTATTGTTCTGTATTTATATTATGTTCGAGTAATCATTTAAAAAAGGTGTGACGAATCTAAAATACTTAAAAAGGAGATATATAGTAACAGAAAGAAGAAATACCTCGCGCAAGGTGGATAGATTAATCGTTGGTGTATTGTGGCGGCATCGGGGCCCTTTGGAAGAGATTTGTGCAGACGATCGAAGCTCGTTGTGGTCTTTAGTGCAAATTAAAAACAGCGGAAAAAATTTAAGTTATTTTTAGATTTTGGTTTGTAATTGACTATCTTTAAGTTCTATCCCTTTTCTTTTTGGTAAATGTTATAAAATCGAGCATCAATTTTAAACAATTGTTGAGTATTCTGTAAAAGAGCTTATATTTATCGCGATCGATACGAGACTTTTTGATCTAATTGGTGACTGTGCATTACAGTGACTGCTTTGAGGAACAAAATATAATAAAATTTCTGAGCTGGCATGTTGTGTAGTATATTTTTATTGAATGCCAGATAAAAGATCTGTCATTTTGCCTTACGTAATACTTGAATTCGAAGCAGCATTTCAAGTTTCTATTGAGATCCAGGGTCTGCACTCAAATCGTGAATAGCCAATATGCTGTACCATTGGAAACTAATGAACCCACGAACTGTAAGTCAAACTTGATTCTCGATTTCTTGAAAATAGACAAATAAGCCGAAAGAAAGCGACTTGCTCCTAGTGGGGTGAGTGAATTTTGAATAAAATCAGGCAAAACACTTTAGAAATAGGGCTGTTTTTTTTTGCTTAAGTTTACTTTTAACTATCATCTATTTCGAAATGAGTTACTGGCCCTTCCATCAAATTTAGTTAAAAATTTAAAATTTTTAATACCGTTTCGTCTTTATTCGCCACAACGGCAAGATGTAAAACTAATATTTAGATTGGTATTTCTTAGTTCTTAATTGAGATAACATTAAAAAAATATATATATTGATAAATAAACTAAAACTTTTACTTTAAAAATTAACCTTAATGTACAACCAACACTTTGTAAATGCGAAACTAAATTATGTCCTTTTTCAATCTATTGGTAATAAATTCCAGTAATTATTATCCTTTGGTGAGTTATTGTTAATGCTTTTGCTACCACTTGAATCTAAACACTGCCAGAGGCAGGTAAAGAACAGTAACTAAAGTTTTCTGTTTGTTTTTTTTTCTTTCCTTTTTTTCTTTGTTGTTTTTTGCATTTGTGTTATCTATATTGTACAAATTTGCTTTTTTGGTTTCCGCTAAAAGAGAGAAGAACGAAAAAAAAAATTCTAATTACAATATTTTCCTATCATTAGTATTAAATCCCAAACGTGTTTCTTCAAATGTTTGGAAAACTCATTTCTACACATACTGCCGTTTACCTGCATACGGTAGAACATCACTAGTAGAATTTAAGATGCAAAATATTTCGTTTAGCAAAGAGAAGGTTGCTAGTAGCATAACAATGGGGTCGTTTCCAAAAGTTTAAAAGTATTTTTTTCTGAAAGAGCATGCTTAAAAACATAGGATCTGACCATTTTAAAAATAATTTGTTTAAGTTTAATATTTTAAAAAAAAATACTTAAATCGGTGCGCTTTCATTGTTTATGCTTCTGCGGATGACATCACAAATGATGAAATGCCATTCAGTGTTGCCATTCTGAGAACAAAATATTTAATTCGTGTCTTTACTCACGTGTATTGGCAACGATATGGTTGATAGCAAGCGTAGAGCGCAATTTTAATTCGCTTCTTGGTTATCATAACATAGAATCGCGTAGAAAGATGCGGCAAAGTGCATCATTTGTGACGTCATCAAAACCATGCCTTGTTTCAAAAACCAAACATTTTAAAAAATTAATTGAAAAATAACTGTTTGAAAAATGAAAGCATTTTCTGGGTCCATGTTATTTTTACTTTTTTTAAATTTAATTTATTTTTTTTTATTTTATTTATTTATTTATTTATTTATTTTGCTTATTCTATCAATTTCAATGACAAAAAGTACTACTTTTGACTGAAGGAAACAACACCATCGTTCGTTCTCTTTTTATTAAAATGAGATATTTTCAGATAATTTTTGTTAGATTTCATATCCTTTAAAATTACAAGCTAACTTTAAATGTCTGGTCTGATACATTTCATTTATGTTTTTCTGATATTGTTCTTTTAGAAGTATTAACGTTACAGCTGTTCTCACTTTCGCTGTGAAAGGAGGAAAAAATACTTTGCTGATATTTTTTCTCTGCACCCGTAGTAACTAAGATTTCAAATTTTTGATTTCAAACATGTAATAACAGTTTTCTTTTACAAAACACGTTTCTTTTTATATTTCTTGAGTTAAATTCTTATCACACTTTTATTTAAATTTTGAATTTTTTGGAAAGATTTAATTCAAGCTTTATTTGTTCAAATAATTAGTCTAGACAATAAAACATCAACAATTCCAACTGTTTTTAATAAATGGTCTTGAATTCAAAAGCAATACATATGATAAAGATAATAGTTTAAAGAAGGAAACATTAAGTCGTTTGAAGCTTTAAAAAAAAAAAAAAACAGTAAATTTATAAATAATGATGTAACATTTTGTTTACCAATTAGACAAAACATTTGCAAAATACTTTTTAAAAAGGTTCAATGTTCGGATTAACAAAAGAATTAACGTTTTTTTTCTTCAAGAAATTTTGGAAAAAAATACACAATTCTAAAATAAAAAGAAGCAGCAAAATGAAACGTCTTCCTTTAATTGCAAAAACTTATTTGGAATTATTTAGAATGTTTTTGAAGTTTTTCTAATTGCATATTGTCTTGAGGTTTAAATTAAAGAAAAATTATCCATCTCCCCCGCTTTCATTTGATTTTTCATTTTTAAAGTTTTGTTTCCCTTTTTTGTTCTATCTTAATAAAACTCAAAAAATATTATTATAAGAGACTAATGAAATGTTTTTGTTTTCTAATGCGGTATTTCAGAATCAATTTTCAGGACCGTATTTTTAACTTCCTGACCTTAACACTGCGATTCAAAATTTCGAGTTTTTTTGCGTCTTTAAATGATAACTTAATTTATTTTTTGCAAAAGAAACTTTTTGCGTATACCATTTTTTTTGTATTTGAAATATGTTTTTGCTAAAATGTAATTAAAAGTTTATTTTCCTTCTGACAACATTATCTAACCAAGCTAATCGATATACTTAGACAATGTAATTTATTTTGCTTTTCAAATTCATATCTCTAAGAAATTTAAAAAAAAATTGCTTCAAAGACTTTTGTTTACCGACGCATTTGGTAAAAAAAAACTAAGTGCCTTTACTTTTATACGAACATAAAAAATTATGCTTCAGAAGCATATGATTATGAATGAGTATTTAATTTATGAATATTTAGTTAAAATACAAGTGCAATTTAAACATTTCTAAGAATTTCTGCTTTCCATGCATGGCTGTATGTTGTTAATTTTAACGAAAATTTTAGATTATTTTACAGTTCATTGATAAGATAAAATTAATAAGAAAAATATAATTATTACTCGCAACTCCAAACTAAAGCAGGGGCAGATACATGAGGAGGTTCATTGGAGTTAAAATCCCCCCCCCCTCGCTAGCCTTCAACAATAGTATCCGTCCACATTGAACGAACACAGTGTGAATAAAATGTAAGCGATTTCAGTAGTCTTTTCACTTCATAAAGAATTTTAGAAAATAAATATTTGAAATACTACTTCTTCCCATTGCTTATAAAATTAATTTGTAACGTTTATACCTATAAGTAGGCTTGCCAGATTTCTGAAATGTTTAACCGGGACACTGAAATTCCCCCTCCCTCCCAGCGTCGGGAGTATTCTAAAAGGTGCACACCTCTGGCTGGCTTTTAGAACATTTTATAGGGCAGTTCATTCTTAATGCTATGAGTAAATGGTCTGTAATTATGAATCTAAGACAAGGGTCGTAAAAAATGACAGAAGAAGATAAATTTGAAAATTTTACTTCTGGACAAAGAAGGCTCTGGTCTTTACAAGTTATTTAAGGAAGAAGAAACACTTAGATAGAGGAATAACATTGGAACAATATTCACATATACTTTTCACCGTCAAGGAGTTTTTTAGAAAGTATTTTTTGCTTTTAATCTTGTTGTAAAAATTCTCAAAAGCTAATCCAATATTAAATTTTTAAGTCTGTTTCAAACGACAAAGCAATCATCCTAGATAATCCTTCCCAAATAATTATTTTTAGACTTTTTTGATCATCAGTAATCAAATTTATCTTTTACCGGGACATGAAGTAAATCGGTCGGGACTTAGTCTTAAAACCGGGACGTCAGACAACCCTACCTATAAGAGGCCATATTCCTGGCCAACCTGGTCCTTTTTTTGACATCTAAGCGGTTACAGAAATTTTTCGCAACCAAAACCGTTGGACCGTCCAGGGCCAGGAGGAGAGGTCATTCTTTAGCATGACCCCCTTGAAATGGTAGTCTGTATCTGCCCCTAAACTAAAGTATGAACTAAAGTATTTGAAAGCAACTAAATATTGTATCAAATACGCTCTTTACACTCTAGTTTATAAGATACACAACTTTAATGTTTCAACGATCTTTCTTCCGATCTATCCCTAGCTTTTGAATGAACTACCTATAGTTCCTGATATTAACTAAGACTTAATGGCTATTTGTTATAGGATAAATCATGTTTTCTTTTGCCTCAGCGTGTTTTTATCTACCACAGAGACTAGGATGTAAATGAAATTGGTGAATTCCTTCTTCATGACGCTTATGAAGGAGAAAAAAAACGTATTATGTGCACACGTTGTAAAAAGTTTAAGAAGTTGCACAGAAAAAGCACACAACCTGTGTCCCATGGATCTTATGCGACGGCCAGATATACATATTAACTAAGACTTAATGGTCATTTGTTATAGGATAAAATTAGGTTTTTATTTGCCTCAGCGTGTTTTTATCTATCCCAGAGACTAGGAAGTAAATGAAACTGGTGATTTCTTTCTCCATGACGCTTATGAAGGAGGAAAAAAAAACGTAAGATGTGCACACGTTGTAAAAAGTTTAACAAGTTTCACAGAAAAAGCACACAACCTGCGTCCCATGGGTCTTATGCGACGGCCAGATATACATATTAACTAAGACTTAATGGCTATTTGTTATAGGATAAAATTATGCTTTCATTTGCCTCAGCGTGTTTTTATCTACCCAAGAGACTAGGAAGTAAACGAAACTGGCGATTTCCTTCTCCATGACGCTTATGAAGGAGAAAAAAAAAGTATGATGTGCACACGTTGTTAAAAAGCTTAAGAAGTTGTACAGAAAAAGCACACAACCTTTGTCCCATGGGTCTTATGCGACGGCCAGATATACAAACAAATATTATTTAATGTTATAGCTATTTTAAAAATGAATTAATTATTCGCTGCATTTAGATAGAATACACACAAAAACGTTATTTCCTTTAATGAAAAATGGCTATTGTATTTTCAAAAATACAGTATCGTACAGCTATAGATCGATAGAAAATATCCTGCACACATAAGTTTCTTTGTACCATCAGCCAAATGTTTACGTTATGGCTAAAGAGAGGTTTTGAAGGTTAAAAAAAGAAAACTATGCCACTTTGAACACAAAATTAGAATCACTAGAGTTTCTAGTTGAATATTTTCTTAGTTATTGGCGTTAATCTTTCACCGCAAATAATTATGAAAATACTGAAAGCAACTTCCCTGCAGTGAATTTATGCTAGCACCCGCACATGTCTTTATTTATTTACTAGAAAACAACTCGATCGAAATCAAAACAACTTATGAGACGCTACTCCGCCAAGAATCTAGGACCCAGAGATGGTTCTAGAATGTTTTTCCCTATTTCGAAGGAAAGTCTCGATCCGAAAAAGAAGCCCAAGTCAATAAAAGAGTCTTTGCTTTTCTAGGGTCTTGAAAGGTAATGATTCAGAATCTGGAGGCACATAAACAGGACCTTCACCCCCTTGACTATTGACAGAGAGAACAGATAAAGGGACCTAAAGAAAACAAGAATGAAATGAAAGTCCCTTTTGTGCGAAATGTCTCTATGGAAGAGGGTAGGAATCGAATGTGAAAGTGGCGTGAGTTTTCCTGAGCAACATGGTCTAATATATCTGAGATCCTTTTCATCTTCCCTTTCCGTAAAGGGAATTCTGAAACTTCTCCCAGAGATGGCGGAAAGCTCAACTTTTAATAAAATTTTGTTTGAGTTACATTTATGTGGAGGTATTTTTGCACTGAGAAAAATATTGATCGTGTGCTAAATTTATTATTACCTTTATTATTATTATTAGAAGTAGTATTACTTTTATTATCATTATTATTATCATTATTATTATTATTATTATTATTTTATTTATTATTATTATCATTTGGGGAATTGAAAGGTGATCTGTACGCACAAACATCAAATAATGTTCGTTACAACCTTTTTTTTTTTGCTTACAGCAGTAAGAAAAAAAAGTAGGAAAAAATAACAAAACGGTGAAGTTCATCTTTTTGTCGAATTTTCAGGTTCGTTCAGAAATTGGAAGATAGTATCCAATTCCAATATTATTATTATTATTATTTGAAGTAGTATTACTTTTATTATTATTATTATTATTATTATTATTATTTGAAGTAGTATTACTTTTATTATTATTATTATTATTATTATTATTATTATTATTATTTGAAGTAGTATTACTTTTATTATTATTATTATTATTATTATTATTATTATTATTATTATTTAGGGAATTGAAAGGGGATCTGCACTCACAAACATCAAATGCTCTTCAAAAAAATAATATTGGTTACAACCTTTTTTTTGCTTACGGTAGTAAAAAAAAAGTAGGGAAAAACAACAAAACAGTGAAGCTCATCTTTTTGTCGAATTTTCATGTTCGTTCAGAGGCTCGTTCAGAAATTGGAAGATATTATCCAATTTTAATACTATTATTATTTTTATTTAATTTTTCAAATGCCAACTTTTCCGTTAGTAAACTTTAAAAAGAATAATTTTTTTAATGAAATTCCTATATTTTTTTTTCAAATTTTAGGCTTGTGCGTAGTTGAAAGATACATATTTTCCAATTTTGATACATATATTTATTTAAAATCTTTCCAACTGTAACTTTTCCGCACGATAGCGACTCGAAAACATATTTTTTAATATTTTGCGTCATCTTATAATGCATGTTTCAAAGACCTCTACGAACAAATCATGCTTGAAATCTTATCTCAAACGATCGTATGTATTAAATCTCTCAACACACTTTCAAGTTAAGTAGGCATGCTTGTCAATGCGTGCTTTTTTTTTTTTTGATTAAGTGTCTGTTACACATTGATTCAAATTTTTCATTACGTTATGGGACCATTGGTGCAATAAAAGCACTAAATCTTTAGTACTGTTTTTTTTTTTTTTTTTTTTTGTCAATTTTCTCTTATGCTACAATTGATTTTTTCCCCATTAATATAGAAACATCTCATGCTTATTCAAAATTGCAATTTTATGCAAAAAGAAAAAAAACGCTCCCATTGACCAAATAAAATGTTACGAAGCATTTTTTTTAATTAATAAAAAAATAAATCACTCATCATTTAAAGATCAAAAAAAAAAAGATGATTAATTCCAAGACTGAGACAAAGAACTGAAAAACAGTAATTTATCAAAAAAATATTGAACCGAAAAAGACGCGTTAAAAGTCGCAGCATTTGCGGAACAAACGTTTGGAAAATTGCGCATCGTTCTAAGGCACTTATTACAATTCAGATGTGAAAAGAACGAAGTCTGTCAGTTCTATTCAGAACAACGCATAAAACTCACTTTTTTCAACGAAATAAACTGGACATAAAAAGCAAAATGGTCCTCCACCTCTCCCGCTCTATTTTCGAACGTTTTCTGCACATAGCTAATTATCTGAGAAGAAAATACATTTTGACAATCAATTGAAAACGTCCATGACATTTCCCATTGCATTTTTCCTGCGTTAATACCACATTAAGTATTTCAACTAATGCTTTTTGAGAGTCTTTTCCTATTTATTTAAATGATGGGAATTTCTGTGCTTATAAGCTGCTTAACAAGAAAGTTAGAATCTCAGCCTTTAGCGCCTGCACAATAGCCTTCGGTTAGATTTTATTTTACTCGTTGTTGGCAACAGCCGTGACTAATGCATAAGCTTAAACCTGTCACCACTATGCTACTGAAATAGTTCAATTTCCATCGCAGAGTATAATACGTTCTTATATGTGTTTTATTTTATACTTAATGGCGTGGGTTTTTTTGTCTTTCAAATATAATAAGCTTTTTACTTTAGGAATTTTTCCTTCTTTCTTCTTTTCAAGATATTCAATAACAATTTAAGTACCTTTTCTAAAGACTAATGATGTCAGAATAAACTTTTTTGTGGTACTTACTCTTTTATGTTTTCCAAGAAACAAATTATTTCTATACGGCTGTGGAGAGTTTATCAAAAAATAAATAAATAAACAAATAATGATACTGTTGATAAATTTAAAAAATGTGAGTTCGATGGGTAATCAATTCTGATGAATTGAATAATATTGTACTCACGCGAATAGTGTAATGAAAAAAATAAATATGAAGCAATCGGAAGAGAATCCTCAGTCATATTTTTGACGCAAAAACTCGCTATCGAAATCTAAGGTCTAACAGTTTGCCTAAATTTTAAGCTGTTAATTTTCTATTTAATGCTGCGGTTGATCATCAGTGACCTTTATAAATTTTATTAATTCTTTTTTTTACCCAAGTGATTGGGACGTATCTCAATAAAGAAAAGATGAAACAAAATCCAACCCTAGGCATCCAGCTCCTGTCATTAATTTGAATTTTGATATCTTGAATCAAAAATTCTGACAAGACCGCACTCGGACTTTAATTGCAATAAAAAGGAACAATCATAAAATCATATTCGCAATAATAATACATGCTGTCTGACCAACAAGCGTATGGAAAGGCAAACACTCGGTTTACAAGCGGAAATGGACGCATCTATTAACTTTTATGGATGTCAGCTTTTGCAGATGCATGTTAGCTTCTAAGTTGAGCGGAGTATTATTCAAATGAGCAGAATACGACCATCAAATTTTTACTTTTCCCCTTCATTCAGATGAACTCGTCAATTGGACGTTTGCCAATTCCATACAATCCGTGGTTGGACAGTAGTTTGAATTTAAGATGTCAAAATACAAATTAATGCCTGGGGCTGGATACGTTGTGGGCTGAATGTACGCTGGTATAAACGTTGTGTGCAGGATGTTGTGTTCGGGGCGTTGTATGTTGTGTGTTGGATGCTGGATGTTATGTGTTGGATTCCGGATGTTGTGTGCTGGATGCTGTTTTTTCTATAGAGGATTGTGTAAAGTAGAGAAGGTTGGATATACTAAAGTCGATTGAGGTGGATGTGGACGTCACCGCCGAGGAGGAGAATTCGATGATTTAAAAAAAAAGTATCAACGTATCTAAATGTTACTATTGATACCAAAACTTTTTCTGAGCTGGTTGAATAAAAAGGCTTAGTTAAAATGTGTTTTCGTTGTGTTCTTTATTGAAGAGTTCAAATTTGGAGCTAAATTCATTTTAATACTCAGGAAATCATTTCAATTTTTTCACGTCAGTATTACGGAGAATCTTCAATGTGTTATTTACTTTGTTTATATCCTATCAATGCATCACATGACATTACACATTGATTAAAACTCATGGTTATCCTATCTTATTTTTTTGTTTAAAATATCTGGTGCTTAAAAATACATTTCAAAAAAATGGCAAGATAGTTCTGTCAAATTTTAGAAAACGGAAATTCTTAGAATATTCCAACAAGTAAAACATCTCTGATCTAGGCATATTTTATTCAAAAGCGAAAATGGGTCTCCTTAGGTTTCTTTTGATCTTAGAATTCTTAAAGAAATTTCTTATTTTTGCATCAGCGCTCAGCAATGCATTTCAAAAACTTGAGGCAGAAGAATGGAAAACTGGAAGACTTCAAAATATTAGGATCTGCCTTGCGGTATAAAAGACTTATTTCAAGGTTTCCATAGGCAGCATATTTATTCAAAGAAACTCATTTTTAACGAATATTTTTCCACCGTCATTATAAAATATATCAAGACTAGATTTTCCTCAGCGAATAAAACGTCAAGTTATGAAATAAGTGCGTTGTTGATGTATGTGTCACGTTAAATATGGCATAGTTAGAAATAGGGAATACTTTTATGTGACACAATAGCGGTGTGCACAACGAGTTTTTAGCTATCCTTTCAGTTCTAGTTTGCCTCAATTTTTTAAAACTAAGTCACTTCAAGAAGGTTGGACAATAAAAGAGAATGACGCAAAAATGAAAACTTTTCACTATTTATGTGCGTCTTGGCTCTTTCTGAAGAGTAATTTCCTTTTTACATCAATTTACTACTTTAAACTTGAAGAGTTGTATTTGTAACTAGCAAAATCTTTATTCGTAATATTAGGCATAAGATCAGAGTTTTTTGGCAGTGACTTAGGGAGTTAAACTGTGATTCCATCGTCACCAGAGAACAAAGCACAATAGTTTAGATTTTAGTGTTCCTCCAGAAGAACTGATTTCACCCCATTTGGACGGTGCAGAAAAATCCTTAGAACTCCAAGGAGAAGTTCAAGTCCTAAGAGGGTTCAAGAAGTTTAAACCCTAACTATTTTTTACCATAAGCCACAGTGAGCATCATTTATTTAAAAAAATCGATATAATGACATACGCTTTTGTTTTACAAATTCCTGAAATTGAATTTTAAGAAAAAATAGGTATACAATCCGGAGTACATAAGACAGGATACAGAAAAGAACTAGTAACGAGAAAGCAAGTGAAAATTGCTTCTTCTTCTTCTTCTTCATCAGCACAACAGCCTGGTGCAGGCCGTCTGCTTCCTCCAGGAGGTACGACACGTTGCCAGGTTTCTCCAACTGTTCACTCCCGAAATTTTTAGGTCCTTCTCAACACTATCCAGCTACCTTGTTGCTGGTCTTCCCCTTCTCCTTGTACCCTCAATCTTCGAAAAAGTAAGCTTTTTAATCGGGTTCAGATCTGCACGCCTAAATACGTGCCCCAGCCATCTGATTCTATTGGCTTTAATTACTCTTAAGATGTTGGGTTGTCTGTATTTATGGTATACTTCAAAGTTATATAAACTTCTCCAAGCATCATTTTCTTTTACTGCTCCAAAAATTGACCGACGGATCTTTCTTTCAAAAATGAGAAGTCTGTTTTCTTCTGTTTTATTAATTGCCCGTGTCTCACTACCGTATAAAATGATCGGTCTTATGAGGGTTTTGTATAGATTTATTTTTGTATTAATGGAACGGAGCTTAGATTTTAATTGGCTCTTTAAGCCAAAGTAGCATCTATTTGCCATTAAAATTCGATTTCCAATTTTAAATTTAAACTCATTCTTACTGGTAATAAGCGCACCCAAGTATTTAAACTGGGTGACTCCATCAAAAGTATAGTTTCCAATATTAAGCGGCTGCACATCATGTATTCTAGTGCTCGTAACCAATAACTTAGTTTTTTCCTCGTTTACAGCCAGGTCCAACTCTTTGGCAGCGCTCTCAAGGGCAACAAATGCCTCAATGACATCCTGTTTTCTTCGCCAGCTTCTAGTGAAAATTGCTAAGCTGTCTAATAATTCTTCCAGGGATGTGCCATGACAAGAAAGAGACAGCAATAGACAGCAACATTAATATCTTTTTTTTCTTTTTCTTTTTTTTTACCTGTAAAATTAACTATTCAAGTTTAAACTTAGTAGCCAATTCCTCAAAAAAAAAAAAAAAAAAACTTAAAAAGGGATTAATGTTATTTGTGATATTTTTGTAACAAAAAGAATATTACTTATTATAAAAGTAAGTCTACTGGCGATGATTTAGGTGGTTGCACTGTAGAGAACGAAAGATGATAGTCCCTTTCAACTTTAGAGGTTAGGGTATTACCCAGAAAGACTTAATTTACTCACTACGGTAGCGATGTGTGTGTGTGTGTGTGTTTGGGAGAAAAATTTAGCGTTTCAAAGATAAATTCATATCCTATTACTCATCTTTCAGCCATACATAAAAATGAACCGAAGCCGCTAGCGATGAATGTCGTTCTTGAACAGGGTTTCTCAAGCGGTGGTTCTCGACTGCCAGGGGAGTCGTGGGATGTGTCCAGGGGGATCGCGAGATGTAGAAGAAAAGTTTAAAAAAAAATTAATTTGGTTTTAATGGTTTTTTAATAAAAACAAAGTACAAAAAAGCACAAAAATGGATAAAAAAAACTGTCATAAAACTACTGCAAGATTGTAAAATTAGTAAGGTCTACTACTGTCTCTTATAAAAAAATTCAACAGACCAAAATTCATGTTTGTTTTACTAGTTAATTGTGTCTCTAAGGATAAAGCTTAACAATTTGTGTAGTTATTAGTTATTTCTTAGGGTTTAGACAAAGTTAAAACTTTGGAGGGTCGCCAAAATACTTAGTCTAAAAAGAGGGTCGCAATGTCAAAAAGTTTGAGAACCCCTGTTCTAGAAGTTACCTTCACTCGTGGATAAGCGATGAAAAACTAGTTGATATTAAAGGATTTAATCATTTATTTTCCTAAAATTATTCATTCGTATATATTAGTACTACTTTGTGAAGACTTTTTTTATTCTTTTTCTTTCTTTTTTTAAGCAATATACATCACATAAATACAATAAAAAAACAAAAAGACCGTAAGTCATCTTCTCCCTCTACTACGAAAGATCTCGGTATGTACCTAAGGGAAGCATGTAAATTTTTCAAACTTTTACTAACTGATAGACAGATCTAATATATCATCTTACTATCCAGATGCTTAAAAATCTCCAAAAGATAACACCATCGTCAACACCTTTATCAATGTCAACCTTACAATTCACGATTTATGAACTATAAAAAACTGACCAGACAGGCTCTAAATGCTTATTTGTTTGCTCATTCTCTAATTTCAACAGTTGAGATTCACAACGATGCACAGCTCTTAAGTCAGAGATGTTTATAAATGATGTCACACTTCCTTTATCAAATTTGACCATTCCTCTTTGTCACAAAATGCCACATTTCGTCTTTTTCACCTCTTGTCACATGTCACTTTTTTTTTCATGATCATATTGTAACTAAAAATGAGTGGTGTCAGTTTTTTTTATCATCTCCCTCCCTCTTGTCACAAACTGTCATAATTTGACGTACCCCTCTGCAGCTCAAAGCATTTGTGGAAGACCCCTTTTTCCAGTAAAGTGGTTTACATACAATACACTACAGGGCGGACCAACTTCTGAAGGGATGTCTTCAGAGTAGAGATCTTCAAGTGTCGATGTTTCTGAATGACCTTAGACATGCATGTTTTCTTCGATTTATAAATTGAACTGCACAAGTTTAAATTTATTACTAAAGCCCTTAAATTAATGTTATATATTGTTCAAAACGTGATGAGAATTAAATTCGTAATAAAAATAATCTTTATTATCAAGTACAAGCTTAAGATGAGATCTGCTGGTGAAGACAGGTGGTTACTCTAAAATACCGTAAATACCAGAGAGCAAAGCACAATAATTCCTTTCCCCTGAGTGTAGAAGTTTTATATTCTCTCAAGACTGGTGTTACCCACATCGAAGAAGGATCCTTAAAGATACAAAGTGAGAGTCAAAACCTAAGAGGACCTACCTCTTTCAAGAATTTCGCTCAAGTTAATAGAAGTCACAAGAAAGTGTTCACACATGTATGCAAGGCTTAGCATTATTCTGGTTTTAACCACATATTTGTTATTCCGGTTTTTCCTTGCGAGTAAATCCCTCAGATAAAACTAAAATATTACTAAATGCAATATTAAATCTTCAAATAATGCCCCGCAATACGAGAGAAATTTCTGATCTGGCGATTTCGAGGAAACAAATACTATATACATATGATACCAGTTGACATTAAATTTCGTTAGTTTTTTTCAATTTTATGAATTAACTGCTTAAAAAAGGACATAAAATGACTTCAATTTTATGACATATAGTATGAAATGCTATCTTTTTTTTTTTTTTTTTTTTTTTTTGCAATTCGGCGTGAAGCAGCTTAAAAGTGAAAATATTTTTAATATTTTAACATATATTCAGGATAGTTTTCGAAAAAAAAATACACTTTTAATTTTTAAAAAAATAAGGAAAAAAAAAGCAAAAAAAAAAAAAGTACTAAATTATCGTATGCAAGTTGCATATTTTCAGTAAGAAATTCATACAAATAAATATAAAATTTCAGAATTACTATCGCAATGAAATTTTTTGCAAGAAACTTTCACGCCAAATCCACGTCTGATATTATGTTTAATTTATTTATTTTTTTAAAAATATTTTCGTCTCCATAAATAAAAAAATTCCAACCTTATTTTGTTGAAATCTTATGAACATAACTTTTCCTCGAGAGAAGTATCATATGCAATGCTACAAAGTGTTGTTTTCAAAGAAAGCCCTAATGAAACTCTTCGGTTTGAAAAACCGAACCTTAGTTTAGTTTTTTTTAATTTAATTGTATAAAAAAATTAACACATAGACTGTGTTTGGACATATTTCAGAACATGTTTTACAGTAAATTTTAATTTTAATAATAAAAAAACTATTCGTGCCGAAATATCAAACGTGAAATATTTATGCTGAATGCAATTTTATGGGAATAAATTTACATTTAAAAGTCTATCGCGATGAAATTTTTACTAGAAACTTTTGCGCCAAAAAATACTTAAATTTCGGCGTCTGATAAAAAGTTTTAGTTTTTCTTTGATTTCAAAACACTTTCGTCTTCATGAATAAAAACCTTGTTCTTTTGATATAAACTCTTATGAATATAAAGTTTCCTTGCGAGAAGTATCATATGCAAAACTACAGAGTATTGTTCGCGAAGAAAGTCCTAATGAAGCTGTTCGGTTTGAAATTCCAACTGCGAGAGATCTTGTAGAATCAATCACTTCGCGGGCGTTTATTCTACTAACTTAGCATTCCTGCGCACGCTGTCTGGAAATAGGATCTTCTGTTCATCGATTCGTGAGGGAGCAAAATGCCGTAGAATGATGAATTGGAATCGCCCGACGCCTGAATCGATTTATCGATTGTATGCCCCCTTTAACCCACTGACATTAAATTTACATTAGAAAAGGGAATAATTTCCCCTCATTCCGATTTAAAAAAGAGAACTCAAATTTACAACCTGAGTGTTCGGAAGACGCTTTTTCATCCCTATTGTTGAAGTTTCTCAACCATTAGTCCTTGTCAGTTTATCGTTAGTGATATTACGGAAGGCTTCCTTTTTCGAATATTGGTTTTGGGACATGGCCCGAAGGCCCGGTGTAATTAGAATGTATGCATTTTGATGAGGATGATGGTTTTGATTTATATTCCAATTTGTTTTTGGGACGTTGTTTACCCCTTCGTTAAGATGCTGGCTACATTTTAATAAGGCTTATTTTTCGAAACTACTCATAAATGACAAAGTAAAAAAGTATTATTTTGTGTATTTATTTTAGTTATTTAAATATTCACTTAGAAATGTTAGTCAAAGTAACGAAAAGACTTTTTTTTTTTTTGGATTTCGTGTACAGATTTTAGACAATGCGTTAGTTATGAATCCACTCAACTGAAGTTGATTGGAATTTTTGTCTTCAATTTCTTTGTGAAAGTGATTCTTTTAGTACCCTACAGTAAAACGGAAGAAATGATTTTCAATTTGAGTTCCTTAATAAAAAAAAATATATATATGTTCAGGTAGGGGCGTTTCCACTAATTACGCGAACATTACTTATAAATGTGTGTATGCATATGTAATGTCTTTGGATATTAAAGTATGGTTACATCAAATATTTAGTTACCAAACGATATTACGAGTTTTAATGAAAATTCTATTTGGGCTAAGTATTGTCTTTTGCAGGAAGATTTCCTTTTTTTTAAGTTAAAAAATTTATATTTAGGACATTAGCTTATGGGTTATGAACTGGGACAAAATGCAAATTTTTGTCTGAAAGGTTGCTCCAGATTTTCCACAAAGATAATTATAAATTGTATTTTACTTTTTTTTTTTTTTTTTGAGAAGCTTTTCTAATTATGAACATTGACAACGTAGCTTTTTGTATGGATTGGGAGATTCTCGCGCAACTTAATCGCATCATAAACTAAATCATCCTCCGTTTTGCATTGATGTGACGTCATAATTTTCTGCAGTACAAATAGATTTTGGATCCATCTGGCGGTAATTTTTAAATCCATTCAGAAACAGCAAGAGCATCAAGTAATTTGTACTTGAGCACACATACGCCTCGTCGAGATTTGAACGCAGGTTGCCGACGACTTACTATAGCTTCAAATTTCGAAAAATGAGACTAAAGTTTAATTGATAATGACACTTTTAAGTCACTTTTCTTTATTTATAAATTCTTGTAAAAATTTAACTGCAGAGACTGCGTTGTATGCCAAACATACTCTATTATTATAACTGAAACCAGAAAATCTCCCGTCAAGGTATGACGGGTGAAAATTGCTCCTACATTTGAACGAAGCCATTGCCTGCTTGATTGATCATTTGCTAATATATATATATATATATATATATATATATATATATATATATATATATATATATATATATATATATATATATATATATATATATATATATATATATATATGAGGATGTCATCCAGAAAAAGAGGAGTCATCCAGAAACAAAACTATATTAATTACTGTGTATAAATACTACTACTTGCAACAACTTTAGGGTAGTTTTCCCTTCCACAATAGATGGAAGCACTATCTATCAACATTTCAATATTTTTGTTATCCAAACAGAACCCGAGTAATCTCTTATAAAGAGCCCCAAAGACGTTAATTTATAATGGGAACTTAAAGGTTAGCGATCTCTGAAACAAAATGTGTACCAGTCACCGTTCACTCACTCAGAGAGTTTTCGAACGGAAGTTTTGAATCTGCGAACGTTCATCCACGATCCTGGTGCCTAAGCTGTCGAGATAACCTGAATCATAGATTGTTTATTACCAATGCCCGTTATTGTATTAGTAAAGATTATTTTTTATTAATGGACGCAAAACATTTAAGTAGCAACTTTGATGAGGGAAATTGCTTAACATAAAAAGTTAGTTTTAAATCAAAATTGAGAAAAAAAAGTAATTAATATCAGCTACACTAAATTTTCAAACCCATATCTGAAGGATTAATAAAATATTGTACGAAACGCTTGTGTCTCAGAAGTAACTACAAAGTGTCTAGGCAGTCTAGATTTAAAGCTAAAAATTAGGAAAATTGTCCTATCACAAAAAATTAGTGAAAGGTATTCCCTATCACAAAAGAAATTTCCAAGGTTAGTGGGATCTCCACAGTTTATACATCTGCATGAATTATTTGGTAAATCATTGAGGAAAGTGCAGACTTAACTTTATGTTTTCAAAGAAACTAAAACGTTGCTTTATCATTAAAAGTAATTAACATGAAATTAACTTCAAGGAAATTAAAATTTTTTATTTATTAAGTATTTAAGATATTTGATAAGTATTATAAATTGTTATTAATTATTAACTATATAGTAATAAATGACTTATTACTAAATCATTTAAATGAACCAATGAATCTAAAGTCAAGTATGAAAAGCTTTGGTTTAAGTTATCGTGTTACGATTAAACAATCTTTTTTTCTTTTTTTTTTTACATTCATCAAATAATTAAAATTTTTATTTGCATTTCCGCGTTTAGCGTTAAAAAGCATGCTGAAATTAGAGGCTATATAGGTCAATGTTGTGAATAAATTGAGACACATTGTATCAATGAAGAATTGATTCACTTTTATGCTTGACCCGGCTAAGAAAAGAGCTCATGCTAAAGCGTTCAATTTCTGTAACAGTAGGCTTCACTTTAGCGATTAAACTTCCTTCTCGGATGTAAAAGACCTAACTCCTATGCCCTATAAAATGTGATTGAACCAAGAACGGCTCAAGTTAAGAGAAAAAAAAAATGAGTCTGGAATGCAGGGGAAGGGACTCCAAAAATAAGAGAAATATCTGACAGCCGATATCGGAATCCTTTGCTACAAAAGAATAAAAAATAATAAAAGTCCGAGAGAAAGAAAGAGGGAGATCGGGGATGGATGGAGAGAAGAGACTTATAAAAAAAGGGATGGTCTGAATCTTCCTTCTTTCGCCTCTCTCAGTTGCGCTTTTACGCCTTTTTATGGATGGAAGAAACTGTTGAAGATGTACCAAGAGGAAACTAAATCTGATTGCGCTGTCCTGCCTCCCAGGTCTTGAAATGCGCGATGCATTTTCGGTTCTTCCTAAAAATAGGCAATCTCGGGTAGTATGCTGTCCGGGCGGATTCCGGGCGAAAGCGGGTTGTGTCGCGGTGACGATCAGATCTGTGTTGCAACGTTTTATTAGAGCCGAATATAAAGCTGGGAAGAAGTTTTTACTCATACTTGACTCTGTAAATGTGTCACAAGATATTCATACAATTGACAGTTTAAATAACCACTTTACGCAATACGGGGTAGTTTCCAAAATTTTAAAAGTTTTTTTTTCGGAAAGAGTATGCTTAAAAACATAGAATCTGACCATTATTTTAAATAGTTTCTTAAGTTTAATATTGAAAAAAAATTACTTAAATCGGTGCTCTTTCTTAGTTTAACGCTTCTGCCGATGACATTACAAATGCCATTCAGTGTTGCCCTTCACGGTCCAAAATATTGAATTCTCATTTTTACTCATGTGTATTGGCAACGATATGATTGGTAGCAATCGTAGAGCGCAATTTTAATTCGCTGCTTGATTATCATAACGTGGAAACGTATTAGAAAGATGGGGCTGAGTGCATCATTTGTGACGTCATAAAAACTACGCATGTTTGAAAAATCGGACATTTAAAAAAATGAATTAAAAAAAACTGTTGGGAAAATAAAAGTATTTCCTGGGTCCATGTTATTTATTTATTTATTTGCTTATTCTATTCATTTCAATGACTAAAAGTAGTACTTTTTACTGAATTAAACTACCCCATTGTTTGTTTCTTTATTTTTATGTTTTCAAAAGTTTTTAACCATTCAAAATAATTTTTCATAACGTGGCGTTGCTATAACGGTAAAGTATTTCTTCAGTTCAGCTGTCATTTTGATGCCAATGATTTTCTTATTAGCAATAAAAACTTTAATTCTTCTGTGACTTTATTTTTAAAGAAAAATAATTTTTTACAACAAACATAAAACTAAAGTTGCAAAAGAAGATTCAAAATGTAACTATCGTTTCAAAAATGTAACAAATTACTTGAGACTGAAGTGTGTCTACGCAAGTGAAAAACGTTAAAAACATTTTACATGTTGTTTTTCAAATCACTTACGAAGTCTTTTCTTTAGTTTAAAGTATTTTAATTACTTTTCAAGGTCTGAGTTACAAGTTTTTTTTTTCTTATTCTAAAGCAGAAGCATCGAAATATTTTTGTACTCATGGACCACCTGCTATATTTTTCCAAGATTGTCGTTGACCCCTCAAAGAGGTTGTAGCAAAATAAGAAGTCATGTAGGGTAATGTATATTTCAACTCCAAAAAACTAAGACGGAGTGTGCAGCTTAACTCAAGTCATTTCAAAACAACTAGCAAACATACCCAGTGTTGCCTGGTTTAGTAATAAAATTAAGAAACAATGTATGCTCTCCTTTATTTATTTTTAGCTGTGTCAAGCGATTTTATCAGTGTTGTTAAGACAACAATGTATTAAAAAACCTTTTTAAAGCACATCACGCAATGATATACGTATATGTGATACATATATATATATATATATATATATATATATATATATATATATATATATATATATATATATATATATATATATATATAGTAAAAAGTTACACACCCTCATCCACATCAATGTTTTTCGTTAAAAAAGAAAATTTGAAACAAAAAAAAATAATAAAAAATATATAAAAACCTTGACTTATAAGAAGAAATACTGAAGCCGCCGAATAAGAAATACTGAAAATCTTCCCGACCAGCCGGGCTCGAACCCGGAACCCTAGAAGTGCTGGCAGAGTGCTTTACAGACTAAGTTATTCGGGCAACAAAAGTTCCAGCTATTGATGCAACACAAAAAAAATGCAAATGATTATTATTGATTTAATTTTAATTTTATTGCTGCTCCATTCCTATTACTCATACAGTGATGTTGTATAGTCTCTAGTCTTCCTCATTAAATGGACTATTCAACACAAAAAGAATTCTTCGATTCGAACCAGTTGTTTCTGAGATTAGCACGTTTAAACAAACAAACTCTTTAGCTTTATATTATTAGTATAGATGAGGTGAAGAAAAACACATTAGATGGAAATGTCTAGAGACAACTACGGAATTGCTAGAACACCAAAAGGTTCGACATTTCGTATTCCATATTAAACGTCCGTTATCAGCATCCTTTTTCTTCTTCTGACATGATTTTAAACAATATAGTTACATTATATTTCACCAATTACTCAAGGAAAATTTAAAAAAAAAAGAGTGTACAAGAAAACAGTGGTTTTATAAAAAACCAATATAAAATACTTTTTGTGTTTATTTGTGTCAATATCTACATTTGAACGAAGCTGCTTAGTGAAACTTTGTTAGTTTACATTTTAACCCTAACTGCAGTGAATTAACCCTAAACTCGAGTAGATAGCTTTCATTGTTGACTACTTTTTCGTTTCTTCATTCTCCTAAAATGAGTTTTACCAGTAAAACACTTAAGTTACCGGATCCAGTTCATGTTGTCAAAATAAAGAATTTCGCTGCATGTCGAACATTACCAAAAAAAAAAAAAACAATATCAAATTATCATGCCGTGGCGCGAGTTTCATTGCTAGTGACGTCAGGAGCGTTAATTGATCAGTGAATTCGCTAGTATATATGTAAGGATTAAGTAAAAGCATCTTTATTCTGTATAAATAATAAAAACGGTAGAAGCTATTACATATAAACATATGCTGCATTAGTCAATACACTTGTTAAAGATAGGCTCTCTGTTTAACGACTCTCTATATAACGACTTTCTCTATTTAACGACGGCTTTTAACGGTCCCAGATGGTCCGCTACAATGTTAAAAGCATTCTATTTAAGGACGTTTTCTACTTAAGAACGATTTTTTGTGGTACCTTGAAAGTTAGCGCGCTTGACTTATTTATTCTAGTAACTGGAAACGAACTTAAAAAACTATAAAGGGATAGACACTAGAGCCAAGAAGCTTTCCCTTTATCTGGGACTGAAAAGATGCAAAAAACTTTTTTCATGCAGATGAAATGAAGTTTTTCACTATAAATAAGGAATAGGATCTAAATAGAAAATTATCTCAAGGGTCACACCTGAGGTATGTGAATCTATTTCTGGTGCGTCCGCACAGCCATTTAAACATCTTTTTCTTCATGCATAACCTGTACAAAAATCCTATTTTCAAAACGAACATTTGCGACAACTCTCGTGTATCTAATTTTCAAGCACAAAAAGAGGTAAACAAAGAAACTATTCTTTCTAGAAATGACATTGGTCAGAAAACTTTCTTACACCACTTCACTTCGAAGCATAAGCGGATATCTCGGTATTTGACATTCTTAAATGTCTTCCATCCTTGAACTACAAGTGTGTATAAAATCTTAGGTTTCATATTTGATGATATCAGTATTTTCATCCATCTTTTCATTGCCTCAAGCGCACCCTAAGGAGCTATTTAAGTGTATATCTTTATAGCAACTTCTCCCTGCTTTTTCTCATCGCACTTAGGTTTGGCAACAACTTGAAATCGTGTTTGTAAACATAAATGGAAGATAAAGGAAACATTTTTTTTCTGGATTTTAATATATTGGAGATGCATGTATATATTCTATAAACCGTAAACTCAACTAGGTCGATGCATTAAATTTGTATTTTTGACCTCGGTTTATTAAATATTTTACGTTTAAGAAACTGTTCTTTTTCTTTTTTTTTTGCTTTGTCACTCACTAATATCTTTCATTGGGCAACACTTGTTTAATTTTTTATTATTTAATATTTTTTTTATTTATCTCATATCATAATTTAAACTACTTTGTAATGTTACCAAAAAGGATTCGCCCGCGCTCTGCCATAACTTTTAAACCAGAATCAATTTTGGTTTATTTATTTCAATCCATTTTTGTTTTGATTAAATTTGTTATATATATATATATATATACTATATATATATATATATATATATATATATATATATATATATATATTTATTTATTTATTTATTTATTTATTTATTTATTTATTTATTTATTTATTTATTTATTTATTATTACTACCATTATTATTAGTAGAAAATATTTTGTCCTAAAAAGGAAACAGCATTTAGCTTCTAGTTTAAACAAACTATTATTTGTCAGGTTTGGCAGTTAGGAAATGCCGGAACATAGCACTTTTTTCTGTATCCTCATATACAAAGATATATTGATAGATAATCGGGCCTTAAACTCTACTTTCCTGTATACCTATATATGCCTTTTTGGAAGTCTTCAATGTAGGTTAGTCTCGCATTTCCGAACTTAAAGAGATTAATGGCAAAATATCTTATCAGGTAATTCTATAAATATTATATAATGCATCGATGAGGGTTGGGTTAGACAGTATCTTTACGTCCCCGTCTCTTATAACAGTGACTGCCACTCTGGCTTAAAACCCATGATCTTCTGCTTAAAAGGTGCTGTGGAACGATTCAGAAAAAAAAGTTGTGAATTATCCTCACTACGGATTTTAATGTAGTCATTAAGTTCAAAATACAATATTCTTGAACTAAAATAGATTTCACGTAGGTAGTTTGGTGTTTTTTTTTTTAATGAAAAAAGCAATTTTAAAACAAAAAGTATATCTTCTTTTTTAAATTTTTATAAGGTGACAAATGCAAAAACTTTCAATTATAGAAAGAACAGTTTAAAGTATCCACATCAAATAATTGCTAAATTTTCTATACTTTGGAGAAAATATTTAAAAATATATAAACTGTCTTATACAGTAGATGCGCGGGGAAGAAAATATAATACTTGCTCACCCTTCGCATTGTTTCACTGCGAAGTTCTCTTTGCAGTCGTAGAACGCGATTTACAGATTCTTGAAAAGACAACCATTCTGAAGTTCAGCGCATGTGTTTCCTGAAAACTTCATTAAACATAGTTTGTTGAACTGATGAACTAAACGAGTTTTTTAACATTAAATTTAGGACGGTTGTTTTTTATTTTTCTTTTTATCATAATAAGCAATTTATTCCGACCTATATATTTTACTTAGCATTTTACTTTAGGTTGTCTATTACATCTCTGTTTATATGGTATAGTAAAAAAAAATTTTCCCCCCAATTTCAATTTATTTATTTCTTTTTTTTTAATTCGAGGAAAATATATACGTAGATGTTAATTTCAAAGCAATTTTTAAATAAATTCTAGTTTTAACCCCATCAGACCTGGTGTCCGGTATACCAGACAACCACTTTAAACAGCTGTTAATCATTTAATAATTGATTTAATTAGTTGATTTTTTTGTAGTTGACTTTTTACACTCTGCTTATTATAATCTGTGAAATAATTTTTTGTTTTGGGATTGACAACACTGACATATATGGATTGAGAGATAGAGAATGGCTCATTTTTCCAACCATGGATTTTCATCTGAAAAGCGAGGTTTTTTCCTGATTTTTTTAAAAATATATAATTTTTAATTAATCGTTTCAAACGCTTATAGTATGTTTTATAATTGTTTGTAGAACATTTTATAATGAAGTTTGTTTGGTATTTTATCGTTTTTGTATATGAAATATTGATTTCAGAAATATAAGTTTGGAATATTGGACGTGCCATAACTCTTTTAATTTTTCTCCTGCAAACTCAAAATTTTGTCTATAAGATACACTTTACCATAGTACACTGTGTACCAAATATCAACATTTTTTTAAATATTTCATGATTCCGACTGAAGGAGTTAAGGTAATTGTTAGTATGATGAATAATTATTTTTTTAATTACTTTAAAACTATTCTACTTTTGTTTAGATAAAAAGACTAATGAATATTCGCGGCACAATGTTCGCGAAAGTGCTATTTAAGTCGTTCTTTTTGAAAATGTCAGTTTTATATGGTACTTTCACCGATCAAAAAATTAGACAAATAGAAGGAACAGAGAACAAAGTTTCTCTCAATCAGCTATCAATTAGTTATCAGCTAACAACAACCAAAATATGGTACGACATAAGAATGGGGTAGTTTCCAAAAATTAAATAGTATTTTTTTTCTACAAGAGCATGTTTAAAAACGTAGGGTCTGACCATTTTTCAAATAATTTGCTTAAGTTTAATATTTTTAAAAAAATACTTAAATCGTCGCTCTTTCATTGCTTATATTTCTGCCGATGACATCACAAATGATGAAATGCCATTCAGTGTGGCCATTCACAGAGCAAACTATTTAATTAGCATATTTACTCATGTGTATTGGGAACGATATGGTTGATAACAAGCGTAGAGCGCGATGTTTAATTCTCTTCTTGATTATCATAATGTAGAAACGCTGTAGAAAGATGCGCAAAATGCATCATTTGTGTCGTCATCAAGACCACGCCTTGTTTGAAAAATCGGACGTTTTAAAAAAATTAATTAAAAAAAATGAAAGTATGGGGGATGGGAAAATGAAAGTATTTTCTGGGTCCATGCTATTTTTTTGCTTATTCTATCAATTTCAGTGACTAAAAAGTAGTTCTTTTGACTGAAGGAAACCACCCCATTGCCAACAAAAAAATTAGCAATGACGCATTGATAGATAATGAAATATTTCTCTGTCAAAAAACATTAATTGGGATAAAGTGTACTTAACACACTAAGATATTCGTGCATAGACATATAAAAGAAAATTATATTGAATTTTGCAGAATTCATGTTATGCTAATATATATATACGACATATTAATAGAGAGCTGGCTCTAAGAAAAAATACATACACGAAATACACAATAGACTTTATTCACAATTAATAATTTTTTAAATTAAATGTTCCAAATTGTTGAATCCATTGCAATTTGTGATATTTCACTAACCATGTACGAACATCAAAGGAATCCCCTAGATAATGAACTCTGTGGGGAAGTGCCGCATAATGATCGCAAGAAATCTATTGCGTGCAGTGGGGAATCCAACGAGGAAAAAAAAGCCCATGAGAGAGTACTAACGACAATTACCATTTGTAGATCTTAAATTTAATGATCAAAGAGTTCCACGGAAAGATCATCAAATGAGCTTAAGCAGGGAAGATAATGCGACAGAAATTGATTTGTGCTTCTGGAGTTAATGCATTCTTTAGAACTTGGATTTTGCTCAGAAAGAAGAAGCAGAGGAACAGTTTTGGGATAACAGTCCTATTGTTTTAATTTTTCTTAAATACAAAACAACAATTTATTAGATTTGTATATAAGTGATACAATACTAATATACAGTGCTGGCCAAATTATTAGACTAAAGAGTTTTCTTTTTTTTTTTGTTTTTTTTTGGTACACTGTTAACTAAAATACTATTTATTTTACTGTTAAAGTACAGTACATAATGTACACTGATTGTTACGTTATTTTAGCATAATTTATTGTTTGCAGGTGGCAGCACTGTCTGCTTTGCTTATGTTCTTTGTTTATCCACCTACCAGGAACATAACCTCAATCAGCTTAAACAGTGCACTAGTTCTTTTTATTAGTGTGTTCTGTTATATTTAAAGTCAGTTTTAGGTAATTAGTGAGTATGTGTATGTGATTACATATAATAGTGAGTATAAACACTTTTTTACCTCCTTTTTAAAAAAAGTTAAGAAATGGTGTGAACCCTGTGAAAAGTATGCCAAAATTACTTAAAATGCTCATCAAGAACAGGGGAATGCATACCAAATATTAGATAATTATTTTACTGTTCGTTAATGTACCTATAGTTAGGTAATCAATAAAGAATTTGCTTTTAAAGCAGTCTTAGTCTAATAATTTGACCAGCACTGTACGTCCTGTTTACTTAACGTATTTTACAAGTTTATGTTTTAATCTCTGTGTTCAATCCATTCAGAGTCATTACATATGGGAGCGATGATTATCAATGCAGTTTTGCTCTAAAGTAAACTTGGGTAGTTTGTCTCGTACTTGGTGTAGAAAAAAAAATGTTATTTAGGAATTTTACTATAGTACTTTAAAGACATTTTAGTTAGAGCTTTGGACCAAGCTTACTTTGTCATTCCTTTTTTTTCCTCTTATTTAGAAAAGTTATTAGTATGAGGAAGATGTCTTAAAAACAATTACTTATCTTTTTATGCTTTCGATGCATTTATGATTGCATTCTTCTTTGCATGCAGGAAAAAACAATGTCTCCTCAGTGTTTTTATAAAAGAATTTTTGTCTCATTCGCATTCCGCATGATATGAAAGTTCCGATATATAATTTAATGCAGATATTATGAATAAGATATTGTAGGGCACTTCCTCGGGTAACTGACTGACATTTTTAAAGCAGAACAGTGGGTATTAAGAACATTCAGTGCAAAATGTGCATTGTATCGAAGATATTTTCCCCTAGATAATTGTGTTTTTTAAGCTGAATTTTATGATACAATTGAATTTTCAAAATGTGCAATTCCATAGGTGACTGATTGACATTTTTAGAGCAAAGCAGTGAGTATTTTGCAACATTCAACACAAAATATACGTTGTTCAAACGATCTTTTTTCCCGAATTATTGTATTTTTTAAGCTGAATTTAATGGTAAAATTGAATTCTTGGAATACATTTTGGATTATTTGAATAAAAATATCAAAAGCACGGTAACTGACTGACATGATACTTTTTAAAATGTCAGTCAGTTAAATCGGGTTTTTACCAATGTTTTAAAAATCAACCAAAATGTATTTCGAAAATTCAACTAGACCATTAAATCCAGCATAAAAAATACAACAATCCAGGGGAAAAGATTGTTCGCACAATTTATATTTTGCGTTGAACGTTACAAAATATCTACTGTTTTGCTCTAAAAATGTCAGTCAGTTAGTTACCAGTGGAATTGCCTAAATACACATTTTGGATGATTTAAAAAAAAGTGTTAAAAGCATGGCAACTAACCGACAAGATATTTTTTAAAATGTCAGTCAGTTACCATGTTTTTGACAGTTTTTTTTTTTTTTTTAATTATCTAAAATGTATTTTTTAAATACAATTACACTATTAAATTCAGCTTGAAAAAGCATTTAACAAGAAAAAAACGATGCTTTTACAATGTTTATTTTGCGTTGCATGTAAGAAAATGAACACTGTTTTAATTAAAAAATGGCGATCTTGGACTGATTCTCGCTATAGCTACTTAATTAAAAAAATCATTTTTTTTCCTTTTCCGCAGCAAGGTATCTTATATCATCAGATTTATATAAACTTTATTGAGCTCGTACTTCATTCTTTGTATCTCAAGTCTCAAAATCCCCTTCATCAAGATTAACTGCAATTACACTGCCAAAATGTAATATTTCTTTTTAATACCTCTTTGGTGAATAAAGACATAAATTAGACCATTCATTAAAAAGATGCCTGTTAATGAAGCAGTCAACTGCGTAACTCCGACTTAATTCATTTTCGTTTGTTTCAGCATTGAGTATAAAAAGATGCATTTTTGCAATCACCCAGAGGAGAAACCAAAATATCATTATTCCTTATATAGATCAATAAGTCATCGGGGGTATTTCTATTGTACTTACCCGCAACAAATCTTTCCGACTTTTAATTCCCTCCCAAATCAGAAATCTAACAAGTTTTCTAACAATGTATCATGTCTACGATGCTCTTCACACAGGTCTTTATATAAAAAAGGCCTTTTTGTTTCTATTTAATTGCTTTTTATTATCTATAGGAATAAAATTTTTAAAGGTATTAGATAAGTGTTTTTATAAGCAAGTTATTATAATGTCGTTCCTCCGAAACAATGCCATGGTCACAATAATATATTTTTCCTTTTTTATTATCCGTAACGTGATACTTCATGTCATTAAATTGTAATAAAGTTTATAAAGCTTACATCTCATTCGTTGACCTAATCCAAAGTATGAAAGCCTCCTAATCCCCTAAATCAGGATTTACTCTAATTACATCGCTAAAAGATAAATTTTCATGATGGTACTTTGTTGGTTAGTGAAGAAAAAAGTCGGAAAATTTATTAAAACCACGACTGCTACTGATACAGTCAACTGCTTACATCCAACTTAATTTATTTTCTTTTGTTTCGGCATTCATTATGCAAAGGTGCATTCTTACATTCACCCAGAGGGGAAACAAAAATATCATTAGTTATTAAATTGATCAGTAAGGCAACGGAAAAAATACCAAGGAGGGGATTTCTATTATCCTTACCCTCAAGAAATCTCTCCGACTTTTAGTTCCCTCCCAAGTCAGAAAAGTGCTTATTAACATTCCCAGCGTTTTTTCCCTCACTTGACATGAACTGTAACTGAATCAGTCGTTAACGTACGACGTCAAACGAGACAGGAAATTCGTAATAATAACTCAATTAGATGGAAAATTCCCTCCAAATGTAAGACTCCAGAATGCGTCTTATCATTTAATTACGCGTTGAAGATAAAACTGGGACAATTCCTGACATAACAATTAGCTGTGTCATTTATGTTCCGCGGGTTTTTTCCTTTGTCCAAAATGGTTGCCACTCACTGGGAGAAAATGCGGAGGAATTTTTACGGTAGAAAAATTAAATGACTTAATATTTCACTTTCATTTTTCCTTCATTTTTCCTTTTTCTTGGGAAATTCATGAACGAGAAAAGTTTTCTCTCTGTGTTCTTTTACTGTGGGTGTTTTAGAAATTTCATATTCCCGAACGTAATCAGGAGGAGTGGATGAAATGAGGAATTTTTACATCTCGAGTGGTAATGAGGGAAAAGAGTCAACATCAAGACAGCAAATATAAGGAAATGATTTAATAATGTGTTTGTTAGCTTTGAAGGGAGTTATTGAATGCAAATTTATTGATTTTTTTTACAAAATGTTTAGTAATTACTACAGCAAAAATCATAAATATCGTTACTTGGGAATAAATGGTTTTATATTTTTGATTGCATATTAAATTTCATTATGTAGTTCCTGGATACATGTTTGGACGTTGTGTCTATTTTAATCTATTTGAGAAAAACATGAAACTTATGTATAACAATGAAACCTTTCGAGGATGTAAAGCCAATTGTGTCTGAACTGATTTGCATTTCCTAAGTATCTTCTACAACAATGGTATATTACCTGATTTTATCTTTTTTGGGGGCAATAAATCATCTCCATATTATTCTTTGGGTGAGGATGCATACTTAAGTGTATGTATGAGCAGTGTATACAGTAAACTCGCTATTAAAAGTCACAAGATGCATTTTTATATTATTTATATTTTAAATACTTATTCTATAATCTGCATTATTTAATATGTTACTGCGAAAGATCGAAATTGAACTCTTTTTCCACGAAGCCTTTGGTATGTGAATATTGATATTCACTGGCAAATGTCGAAATTTACTAGATATCAGAAATTTGAAGTATTATATACATGTATTAACGTAAAAAATAAACCGTTAAAAGCAATACAAAGGAATTTTTGGCAACTTGATTCCCTTTTGTCGTCATAAAAGCGGAAAAAGATTACTCGAAAGCATAAAAATATTTTTTCTCAGAATAGTCGGAAGTATACGCTACCTATTACTTAGAGAAATGGTAATTAAAATCTGAACTAGTTTTCAAAAGCATGAATATAATGGTATCAAATATATGTTTGTAAGTCAGCATTTTTCTCAAATAAGAATGGAAAGCTATAAAAATTAGTATATGCATTTAGTTTCAAAAAACGAATTAAGCAAATTCTTTCATTCTACGTTTTGCATAGATTTAACAATGTCAAAAGATAACAGAAACACGTGAAAGCCTCCATTAAAGGGTGCTTCGGGCGAAAATCTACCCTAACAACGAAAATATCGAATTAAGCCTCGGCGAGTATGTACTTCGTCACATAAAACGAGTCCATCTGACCTTGTTCCTACAATTCCTTTCTACTCTCATTAAAATCCCATGAATACATCCGACATTCAGCAAACACGTCCATTTAATTGACTGTCGGATCCCCCCCCCCAGAAACGGTTCTAATTTCTGCGATACACAAACACTGCATGCCGCTGCTTTTAATCAGTAGTCCTGGATCCTTTGCCGGGATTAATTCCCGAAGAGGATAATGCCGACTCTCCAGTCTAGCCAGGGCTAGTTGCCATTCATGTTGGCTCAATTAACATGATCTAGATGCCTTGCCGCCGAACTTCCATTCATTGGATTGATGGCAGTTTTACTGACACGTGGAATGGCATCGATGAAGTGACCACGGTGTGTCTGTCTGCACTTCCTGCTGAGTGTAAATCTAAACTTGAGTAAACTGCGAACCGAGGAATGCTGAGTGGTTTGTTCAACTCTCTCCCTCTCTCTCTCTTGTACGCTCGTAAATAGAATTTCTGCCTGTGATGGCTACAAGCTCACTTTTGTAACGTGTCAGCCCCAGTTTGATGCTAAAATATCTGTGCTAATTATATGTGGAACAACTCCAGCGTTTGTCATTTATTTTCCATTTGCATTAAACAGTCTTTAATCATGAAACGTGAGAGATCACCATTTTCTTTTACCGTATATTTGGAAAAAAAAAAAAACAATCAAAGTTTTTTGACACACTGGTTTTAGAATCATTAAAAACCTTTTATTTTCTTCTTAGAAGCATATTGTGAAAAGAAATAAAATTAAACATTGCATTGAAATTAAGTAAGATTGAGTCAATCAACACATTAGTACATTAGAATGAGTTACACTTTAAACGGTGTCTCAAATATGACTTGTATATCATTTTCGGGAATGTGGTGTAAAAAAGCTAGCAGCAAGAACACAAACCGCACGTATTTTCGGGCTATATGTAGTAATTTGTAATTTCATTTGATATTTTATTAACTTTTTTTCTTTCAGAAGACTATGTAAACCAATAGACACAGATTACTTCTTGTTGTATAATCAATTTGAGATTTATTTCTGCTGTAATTTAGCTTACATTCCCATTACAACCAAAACCAAAACTTCAAATTCAGAACTGCAAGGTCAGTTGGCACAAAAACTAATATGTTTTGTGTTAGTATTGTATTATCTTTAGAACAAAACCCTCTTGTACGGCCTATGAGAAAGTAACATCCCTCGTTTTATTTATCAATTTTTGACTTTTTTATTTATTATTTTCAATTATTATTATTATTATTACAGTGGCGTACCTAGCATGGGTGACACCCGGGGTAGTAATTTGTGGTGTCACCCTTCCCCCCCCCCCTACAAGTGCAAAAAGAAAAGAAAAGTTTCATCATTCTATGAAAACATATAATTCATACAATTTTCATAAACCTGATCCTGAGTATGGTATTCACTCCATGATGTGATGCGGAAAGGGGGAGGGAGCGGGTGTTCCCCCTACGCCCCTCAGAAAATTTTGAAATTTGTAGTTTTAAAAGGCATTTTAGCTTCATATTTTAAAAAACTAGCAATTCCACTTTGGGTGTCACCCCCCAGACGGGTGACACCCAGGCGTTATTCCCTCCGTAGCGACACCACTATTATTATTATTATTATTATTGTTATTGGGATTGTTATTATTATTATATTATTGTTTGCACTATATGAAATGCATTATATGAAAAGGATCATTAAAGAAAAAATCAAAATATATTACATTCACGTAAAAAATATATTTTATTGAAGTCATGTAAACATTGTAATATAAAGTTCATTTAGATAGTTTTTCGAAAGGAAACAAATATATGATGTAACAGCAAAAAAACTTTTAAAGAAATATTTTCTAAAAACTGGACAGATACATTCTTCTAAAAACATATTGAAAATTCCCTCTGTTTTAGTACACTTTCATTAATGCTTTTATTATTTTTATGAAGAAAGTTATATCAATGGCAGAAAATAGTTATTAAAACCATGAAATCAACATTGAAATAAAAATGTTCTTAACGTTTGGTTTACCGTGAACCTTTTTTTTTTATTTAAAAATCTTAATTTCCAAAAATAAAACTTGCAATGCAGTAACTTAAAAACTTTTCCCCCGCAGGTTCTCGACTTTTGAGAGATTTCAGAAATTTTCAGAAAAAATCTTCATCTAACCCTGAGATGCCAGATGCAATGTAGTGGAAATAATTTGGGACTCATACTTTTCTTTTGTTCTGTACGAAAACTATTATTTTAAGATAAGGTTATATACATATGAACCGGCATCTATTTAAAACATAACAAAATTGGTTTTTGCACTTTATTGAGACTTTTGTAGTTCTTTATAGGAGAAATCTTGGTTTCTGGAAGGAAAACAAAAACTTCATCAAACACTGAGATGTCAGATCCAATGACGCGGAAATAGTTTGGGACTCGTTGTTTCCATTCGTCTTGTATAAACGGAAAATATTTTAAGATGATGGGATCGTTTCCAAAATTTTAAAAGTATTTGTTTCTGAAAAACCATGCATAAAAATATAGGATCTAACCATTTTTTAAATAATTTGTTTAAGTTTAATATTTTTTAAAAAATACTTAAATCAGTGTGCTTTCATTATTTAAATTTCATGCCGATGACATCACAAATGATGAAATGTCATTCTGTGTTGCCATTTGGAGTTCAAAATATTTAATTCGCATCTTTACGCACGTGTATTGGCAACGATAGGGTTGATAGCAAGCGTAGAGCGCAATTTTAATTCGCTTCTTGATTATCATAACGTGGAAACGCGGTACAAAATCACCAAATTGCATCATTTGTGACGTAATAAAGACCACGCCTTGTTTGAAAAATCGGACATTTAAAAAAATTAATTTAAAAAAAACTGTTAGGAAAATTAAAGTATTTTCAGGGTCATTGTTTTTTTTTTTTTTTTTTTTTTTTTTTGCTCATTCTATCCATTTTAATGACTAAAAGTAGTACTTTTGACTGAAGGAAACCACCCCATTATTATTTTATGATAAGAAAATTATTTTCTTATATTTTAAAGGTTGTATAAATATGAACCGGCATCCATTTAAAACATAACAGAATTGGTTTGTTCACTTTATTGAGCCTTTTGTAGCCCCTTATAGAAGAAAAATTGGCTCCTGGAAGGAAAAAAAACAAACTTCATGAGACCCTGAGATGCCAGATTCAATGACGTGGAAATAGTTTGGGACTCATAATTTCCGTTCGTTCTGTAGGAAACCCATGGCCTGTCTTTCAATAAAGACGACCACTGGTTCGGACCAGTGGCAAAAAGTAACCAACTTGCCGAGAATTTATTATTAAAGCCCATCAGAAACTTTCTTATCGAATAAGTAACACCTGTCAGGTTAGGTGGACCATCAGTCCATATGAGAAATAAATAAACGGAACTTATATCCATCAAAGAGTTTGTGGTCGACGCAAGAGGGGACTCTTATGAGACCACAAAAATCGACGTTACGGTCGATCGATTCCTGATGCGATTCATCGATTTTTTGTCATCGTTTCCGTGATGGAAGGCGACAGTGCGGATCTTGTGTCATTAGAGGGGGTCTACGAATTCTTACTCAAAATGTTTTCATCGATCATCTCTTGCTGCTGTTATTGTCCTTTTTTTGTTTGCCTCTTTTTATATATGTATTCGGAAACTTTCATTTCGTGTGACATGTTCTTCATTTTATTTTCTGCTGTGTGTTTTCCCGTTTGCCGAATTTTGCTTTTTCATTTAAAGAAGCTGTTAGTTTCGATCCTCTGTGTCCCTTTTTACATCAGCGTTTTCTTGATTTTTCCGTTTGCTTTATTGTTTTCTAATGGTTCAGGTTTTGTGTGATGTATTGCTTTGTGAATAGACGTTGTAGCATTTGTCAATTTTCTTACTCTACTACTCATTCGAGAAAGGTTAAGAGCTCTATAGTGGTTTTTATGGTAGTGCATTTCGATCAAAGGCTTGATTGTTATCAAAAGCGGAAGGAATGACAAAATTACAAAACCACGCACTACGATTTCTGCTGTACATTTTGCTATTTTATTAAAAATTTACAATAACATGATTCTCGAACAAATTTTCACAAGCAATAACAAATGAAATGGTAACAAAAACATGAACGTAAAATGCAATGGACAGTAAAAAATTACATTTAAAACATTTAAATGGCCATTTGAATTTAGATGTAAGTTACCGCTTCCAGCGGGGGCTAAATGTTACTTTTAGTTACTAATGTAAAGGTAATCTTAGCTTCAATCTCAGGTTATCAACCAACAATGGCTGTTCAAGACTGATGAATTCAAAACTAAGTCGCAACTGCAACCTCAGTACGTCGTAACTGGACTGTCAGTATGTGACTGTAACCATCCATGCTGTTTATTCTGTTACTAGGCAACATTAAAATTTATCAAGAATTTATTCGAAAAAAGTGTTTGGATAAAAACCGACACAACCGAAAACAGGTGTTTTTACAAAACTTCATTCGATCGAAGACGTTGTAAAATGAAACAATGCCGACTAAGCGTAGTTAGAAGGGAGAATGTTTTGAGTTAGAGTTTCTTCCAAATGACTAAGTTATTGCGTTCGTTTCAAAGAAGTATGTCCATTGTAAATTAGGCAGTAAAAAGGAATTACTTTTTTTCATCGTTACATGGTACAGATGTCGTCTTTTTTTACTGCATAAATGCTGTACTTTTCAATAAAAAATTAAAATTTGTTTAGTTCAGAAATGATAGAGTTAATATTTCTTCAATGAAACAAAAAGAAAATAAGTATGCACAATAAAATCGGTTCATCTCTCTCTCTCTCTCTGTCTCTCTCTCTCTCTCTCTCTGCACTGAAAACGAAAAAAAAATTGTAACCTTGAGACACGTGTCTACAGTTCCTTGTATATGACAAACTCTGTTATTCATGTTATAATTTATCGACTAAAATATACATTTTATCATTTCGTTAGCATGCATCAAAATGCTTTTAAAAGGATAAATTTTATTAGCTGTAAAGTCGTTAGCTTTACTTATGAAATTGGTTTCCGAACCTCCACAAAATTTTTTTGCTATTTTGAATAACCTGAATTTCACTTAATGAATTATCCTCTAACCCCTCACTCGTTATAGATTTTATTTCAAATGGGAAAGTTCAGTACTTTTCCCACCAACCAAATAATTGCGGCACTTTTGAAATATCGGGATGATTACTTTCCTAAAACAACAAGTGTTCAAATGAATATTTTCATCTATCATAGCTTCAAAACTATCTGCAAATAGCTACAATAATATTTATCGTAACCCCAAATGGAATAATTGCATTAATAAATTGCTAAAAAATTCAAAAGGCGGAACTTCAATACCTGTCAAAGCGCTTTATTTATGTAAATCGATTTTAGTACCCCCAATTATACAACTCTTGATTTATATTTCGATCAATATTGTTCGAAGTTCAACCAGATGTCCATAAATCCCTTACAGAACACAATTTCCCGAGTTGGAACAACGTGACAGAAACCAAATATAAATTTTCTTGAGCATAAAAAAAAAGTTCCAAAAGAGAACGAGAGGCTGGAAGCTCCCCGGAATTAATGAGCGGCAGCTGTGCTATCGGAAACCCTTAATGAATAGTTCTTAATCTGGAGGCATTGCGAATAAAAGCAAGGAGATGTTTTTGGAATACTTTATCATTCATGCGAAGTATTTATATTCAAAAAGTGGGTAAAGAAGAAAAATGGCAGTGGAAGCAAGAAAGTAGAATTTATTTTGTCATGGGGTTGGGAAAATAAGAGTGCAAATTGCGCGAAATCGGAGTGTAACCAGAAGCTGGGAATAATGCGATAATTTCTCATGCAAATAAATTGCTTAAATAAACAAGGAGTGCTTTAATTAGAAATAAATTATACGTGATATAAAGGAAGAACGGACGATGTGTAAATAAATATTTATGGTGCTATAGCTAGCGATAAATTTCGGGATGCCATTTTTCTCGAATGCGTTTATGAAAATTTATAATTGAATAGTTATTAACGGAACATCTTAAGGTAACGTTTTTATAGCAAAGCAAGAAAAAAACAAATTAAGGCCTTCTAAATTTTGAATAATATTTCAAATATATTTTGCTACCTTAACTGAGCAATTTTTTAAAGATTTTGTAAAACTCCCGAGAGGAATTCTTGAAAAGTATCCCTTATTAATGAATAAGAAAAGAAGATGCAAAGTGAGATATGATTAGAGATAACTAGACGATCAAAGAAATGAACTGTATAAATATTTGTTTTTGTTTTTTTAATTGCTTATATTTATTTTGCTTTTATTAATCCATGACAGAAAGCAGTCATTTTCCACCAAACGTTTAGAAAACTTTAGAATTATTTCAAACATGTTCATATTTTATGTGAACCTTTATGTGAAATTAGTAATTTATTGCACGTAAACACTTCTTAAATCACAGAGCAGCAATCACACTGTTACGCTAAAAGTAAAATACAAAAATCTGTCGATGCAAAATATGCAGACAGTAAACTTTCACTTCAACACATCTCATTTTTTAAAGTTGTTGCACTATTCCCAGCGCTAGATCTGCATTGAATTAAGGTCATTATTTCTCCATACGATAACACTTTCCACACGATCATTAAATAACATTAATGATTCATCGTCATCTTTTGCCAATCCATCACTAATTTTTGTCAACACAATACGTTAAAAGAATCTATATCATTCAAAAACTATTTTAGTTCGCTAATTCTTTCAATTTCACGAACGTAAAATAATCAACTTTGAGAACGGATGATGTGAAACTTTCTTCCTAGATCTTAATTATTTTGTTAATTATCTTTAAAATAATTTTTATTTATTTGTTTATTGATGCTGCTTTAAAATTAAGTTTACATAATAATTTACCTTAGCATTGCTGTTGGAAGATGAATAGCTATGGTATTTTTCAAGGGGTAACAATATGCGTATCATTTTGATTTCTAATACTTAGAATATTTTACATTTTGCATTATTCCACAATGGAAAATATTTCTATAAAATACAAAGTGAGAAAATGCTCATGACTGAATTTTCAAGTCGTTTCCCGATTGAGCAGTTCTAATTTGTTTTTAGATTTTTCGTATATTTTTCTTAAACAATTTTAGAGCGCCACAGTATACCCTGATGTAAAGTGTTTCCATTTTGATATTTATAGTTTAGCACCTAAAAATGAAAATTTCACGCCGTTCAGCAGTGGAAACTAGAATCAGGAAATTCCTATAAATTCAAACAATCTGTGGTGTTTATTTTATTTATAGTAATAAAGTTTCGCACTATTATCCATCCTGTTGTCAACTATTACCCTTCTAAACTGTCAATTATCTTTTAGTATGAAATCATATTAATAAACAAGTTCATTAATGACTTATAGAATAGCATCAGGTGAAAAAATGCCATTAGTCTGTTTTGCGATCTCTCTGACACAAGGATTTTTACAATTGCGAATCCTCACATAAATTAATGAATTAAGTATTGTTTATTTATTAAAACGATTTACTATATGACTCCTACCCTATGTTTCTTCCTTTTCACTTTGGGAAATTCGATAAATAAATGTATTTCTGCACTTCAATAAATAAATTCAATTCTTACTTTTTATTAAAGAAGACTTTTTATTGTTTAATTGTTTAAGCAGTATAAATTAAGTTTTCCGACAGTATAGGGCGAGAAAAAACCACATTCCTATTCCATCAGAACAAATAAATTGTTCTGTATCATTTCTAATGCTGTTGCCATTACATAAAAACAAAAGAAAGCGCAGACGATAAATAAATAAAATAATACGAAGATTTTTATACATTGCAGACGATAAAAAATAGCAAAATTAAATGTAAACTCTGCATTCCTATTTTATACAACATTGATGAATCACAGTAGAAGTAAGTTAAAACACGATGCTGGATTGACAAACTTTCTTTAATAAACAATTTCTTACTTCTCTTATCTGGGCGGTAGATTAAAATTTAAAGCATGAGAAAACAAACTTTAAAATGAAAAGAAAATGTAACAAAGAAATAATTTTTCGTTCTATCATTCTCGAAAGTGATATGCTTCAGAAATGAGATTACTTCCTTTCCTTGCTTATTTCTTTGAAAAATTCAGTTCAAAAAACAGTCTAAGAATATCGAATCTTAACAATTTTCAACTGCATCTAACATCTCCCCGAAATTTATTTCCATTTCAAAAGGTGTCCTTTAACAAAATAACCTACAAGAAATATTCTTTTCAAATCGAAACCTCCCGAAAATCATCTCGAAACTTCTGCTCCATGCTAAATCTTCATTCCCATTCCAAAAGATTCCATCATCGCGAAATCTTTTGCTGATTATTGGAAGAAGTGCAATAAACTGCACTACTACTTCCCCCAACTACTTCATACAGCGAGCGAACGGTTTTTCCTTTATGTAAACAAAACACATACTCAAAAGAGGCGCAAATTAAAAAGACTTACATCTATCTGCGCTGATTTCTGTTTGTGTTTCGCCCTGCTTCAAAGCTGCGTTTTCGGATTCGGGAGAAAGAAAATAAAAATATGTTTAAAAGAATGGTTCTGGAAAAGAAAACGACAGATTTAAGATCGTTCCGGCTTTTGCGATCGTTATGCAGCCGAGATTTTTTACTTCCTTCTCTCCTCCGTGCTTCTATTTTTGTTATTTTTTAGTTTTCGTATCAGCAACAGACTGTTGCATTCTCTAGGCCGCAGAGAAATAAAAATTGATTGCTAATGTGTTGCTGTTATTCGCTGATCTGACTGACGTTCAGCGCCATCTAGGGGCGCTCCATGCTACTATTATATTCTCCAATAAAATTAAAAGGTTTTAACTACTAACAAGCTACGTTGCCCGGCGTTGCACGGTCTACCGCGAAAATTCAAGTTATATCACGTGACGCATGTTCAACAATCAGGCTTGAGTAAAAGAAAAAAGAATCGCGTAAAATCCCGTGAACGTTCAGAAAAGAGCATTATTATAACTAAAAATTTAAATGTAGAGCTTTATGTATTTTTTAATTGCAAAAGTTTAGCCAATGTTATTAATAGGCGTAAACATTTTGCTTCACGGATGAGTTTTTACATGGATTCTGAAGTTTATTTTAGCATGAGGTCAGCGTTTTTTTAAGCTTTAATTCTACATTAGCGTTTGTCTTACGATAAAAAAAAATTATAATGAACTAGAGTAAAGCTGAAATTCAGCCCTATCACGATGAATGTAGTCAAACAGTTTCAGTTCATTTTACTTCAATTCTATTTGCGATTGATGTGAAACAAACCTAAAGCTAATGAATAGGGGAGACCATAGTTGATACACTTTTTACATTTTGATTTTTCCCATTTTGGCTTCTGATGTTACGTCAGTGGTGCTCACCTGGGGGGGGGGGAGTCATGGGGCAGACTGCGCTATTGAAATTTTCAAGGGGGGGAGTGTTTTAAGACCCATTTTCCTTTATGGGGGAGCTTCCGATTTGAGGAGGATCTTCGTGGTTTTCGGGGGGGGGGGAGTGCGCCCTAGCTCTTATAGGAGGTGGGCACTCCGGTTATGTACTAAAATAAAATTTCATGTGACACTATTACTCTTTCTTACCTAATAATAATTTCAAAACCTTTGTTAACATAAACTTTTGGATAAAAAAAATCTTAAAATATGTTTTTGAACCGTATCAACTTAGTTTAGGGTAGGTAAAGTTGATACAAAAATGAATAAACTCTTACGCTGACACAATGAGCAACAAAATGAAGTTTTCAATAGTCGTTTTAAAGAAGAGTCATAAAATATTTTAGGTACTGTGAAACCTGTAAAGTTGACCACCCTTGTAAGTTGACCACCTGTCTAAGTTGACTTTTTTTTTTAGGCACAGAATTAGATCTTATCATATAATTCAACCT